>NC_057799.1:311340535-311523525 GCF_018294505.1 Triticum aestivum
GGCCTGTGCCTATGGCACTGGGCCCCACGCCCCTGTATACGTTTAAAAAAAGATAAATAAAAATGAATTAATAAAATTAATAATTAATTAATTAGTGAATTAATTAAGTTAATTAATCCTGTTTAATTAATCTAATTAACTAGTTAGTTTAGTTAAACAATAATTAGATTAGTTAAACCCTAATTAGAATAAACAGGGTATGACATGCGGGACCCACACGTCAGTTTGACCAAGTCAACGCCTTGTTGACTGCTGATGTCATGCTGACATCATGATGATGTCAGCATACACTATTCTGGATAATGTTGATTTAAAATAATTAAATAAATTCTAAAAATGATTAAATCTTATAAAAATTAATATAAAATAAACCGTAGCTCGGATGGAAATACTTTCTACATGAAAGTTGCTCAGAACGACGAGATGAATCCGAATACGAAGCCCGTTTGCCCGCCACAACTCCCTAGCATAGCGAACCTGCAACATTTCACCTCCGGTTCGTCTGTCCGAAAACGCGAAACACCGGGGATACTTTCCCGGATGTTGCCCCCCCTTCGTCGGTATCACCTCCTACCGCGTTAGGGCATACATAGCACCGCGTATTGCAGCGTTATGTTTTTTGATGCTTTGTTTGCTCCGTATTTACTGTTTCTTCGCCCCTCTTCTTACCCGGTAGACCCCGAGACCGGCGCTGATGCCACCGAGTACGACTATGTCACCGACGACCCTTCTTCCTGTACAACAAAGCTTCCAGGCAAGCCCCCTCCTTGATCACCGGATATCGCCTATTCCTTCTCTCTACTGCTTGCATTAGAGTAGTGTAGCATGTTACTGCTTTCGGATAATCCTATTCTGCTGCATAGCCTGTCATTGTTGCTACAGTTGTTACCCTTACCTGCTATCCTAATGCTTAGTAAAGGATGCTAGTGTTCCATTAGTGGCCCTACACTCTTGTCCGTCTGCCATGCTATACTACTGGGCCGTGATCACTTCGGGAGGTGATCATGGGCATATGCTATATACTTTATACTGTTACATTACTTATGATACTGTTCGGAGATGGGGGCTGAAGGGGCAGGTGGCTCCATCCCGGTAGAGGTGGGCCTGGGTTCCCGACGGCCCTCGACTGTTACTTGTTGAGACCACCCAGGCGAGAGGTGGGCCTGGACCTGGTCAACGTTCGCGGTTACTTCATAATAACATGCTTAACGAGATCTTGGTATTTGATCTGAGTCTGGCCACTGGCCTATACGCACTAACCAACTACGCGGGAACAGTTATGGGCACTCAGCGTCGTGGTATCAGCCGAAGCCTTCGTGACGTCAGCGACTGAGCGGGGCGCGCCGGATTGGACTGGAACACCTGCTAGGCTAGGTCTGCTTCCGGCCGCCCACGCAATGTGCAGGTGTGCAATGGGCGATGGGCCCAGACCCCTGCGCCATAGGATTTAGACCGGCGTGCTGACCTCTCTGTTGTGCCTAGGTGGGGCTGCGACGTGTTGATCTTCCGAGGCCGAGCATGACCCAGGAAAGTGTGTCCGGCCAAATGGGATCGAGCGTGTTGGGTTATGTGGTGCACCCCTGCAGGGATGTTTATCTATTCGAATAGCCGTGATCTTCGGTAACAGGACGACTTGGAGTTGTACCTTGACCTTATGGCAACTAGAACCGGATACTTAATAAAACACACCCTTCCAAGTGCCAGATATAACCCGGTGAGCGCTCTCACACAGGGCGACGAGGGGAGGATCGCCGGGCAGGATTATGCTATGCGATGATACTTGGTGAACTTACCATCTACTCTCTTCTACATGCTGCAAGATGGAGGCTGCCAGAAGCGTAGTCTTAGACATGACTAGCTATCCCCCTCTTATTCTGGCATTCTGCAGTTCAGTCCACCGATATTGCCCTTTACACTGATACCCATGCATATGTAGTGTAGATCCTTGCTTGTGAGTACTTTGGATGAGTACTCACGGTTGCCTTTCTCCCTCTTTCCCCCTTTCCTTTCTACCTGGTTGTCGCAACCACATGCTGGAGCCTAGGAGCCAGATGCCACCGTCGACGATGACTCCTACTACACTGGAGGTGCCTACTACTACGTGCAGGCCACTGACGCGACCAGGAGTAGTTTAGGAGGATCCCAAGCAGGAGGCCTGCGCCTCTTTTGATCTGTATCCCAGTTTGTGCTAGCCATCTTATGGCAACTTGTTTAACTTATGTCTATACTCAGATATTGTTGCTTCCGCTGACTCGTCTATGATCGAGCACTTGTATTTGAGCCCTCGAGGCCCCTGGCTTGTATTATGATGCTTGTATGACTTATTTTATTTTTAGAGTTCTGTTGTGATATCTTCCCGTGAGTCCCTGATCTTGATCGTACACGTTTGCGTGTATGATTAGTGTACGATTAAATCAGGGGCGTCACATTGCTGCTCAAGTGAAGAAGCCCAAGTCTGGACCTAAGCCTGAGACTGAGTGCTTATACTACAAAGGGACTAGTCACTGGAAGCAGAACTGCCCCAAGTATTTGGCGGATAAGAAGGATGGCAAAGTGAAAGGTATATTTGATATACATGTTTTTGATGTGTACCTTACTAATGCTCGTAGTAGCGCATGGGTATTTTATACTGGTTATGTTGCTCATATTTGCAACTCGAAACAGGGGCTACGGATTAAGCGAAGATTGGCTAAGGACGAGGTTACGATGCGTGGTAAATGGTTCCAAAGTCGATGTGATCACGGTCGGCACGCTACCTCTACATCTACCTTCGGGATTAGTTTTAGACCTGAATAATTGTTATTTGGTGCCAGCGTTAAGCATGAACATTATATCTGGATATTGTTTGATGCGAGATGGTTATTCATTTAAATGAGAGAATAATGGTTGTTCTATTTATATGAGTAATATCTTTTATGGTCATGCACCCCTGATGAGTGGTCTATTTTTATTGAATCTCGATAGTAGTGATACACATATTCATAGTATTGAAGCCAAAAGATACAAGTTTAATAATGATAGTGCAACTTATTTGTGGCACTGCCGTTTAGGTCATATTGGTGTAAAGCGCATGAAGAAACTCCATGCTGATGGGCTTTTGGAATCACTTGATGCTTGCGAACCATGTCTCATGGGCAGGATGACTAAGACTCCGTTCTCCGGAACAATGGAGCGAGCAACAGACTTATTGGAAATAATGCATACTGATGGATGCGGTCCAGTGAGTGTTGAGCGGGTATCGTTATTTTCTGATCTTCACCGATGATTTAAGCAGATATGGGTATATCCACTTGATGAAACATAATTCTGAAACATTTGAAAAGTTCAAAGAACTTCAGAGTGAAGTGGAAAATCATCGTAACAAGAAAATAAAGTTTCTATGATCTGATCGTGGAGGTGAATATTTGAGTTATGAGTTTGGTCTTCATTTGAAACAATGCGGAATAGTTTCGCAACTCACGCCACTTGGAACACCACAGCGTAATTGTCGTGGAATTGTCACGTCAGATGTCCTAGTGTAAGGACTTAGTCGTGGAGCCATCGCAACGAGATTAGCTTAAAGGTGTTAAACAGGGCAGAAAGACACGTGGAGTTTATACTGGTTCGGCCCCTTGTAGTGAAGGTAAAGGCCTAATCCGGTTTGAGGTGGTATTGCTAGGGTTTCGATGACCAGGGAGCGAATAAGCTAAGCCTGGCTCTCGATCTCTTGTTTCTTGCCCTAAGCCGCCGCCGGGTCGTCCCCTTATATACACGGGTTGACGCCTCACGGTCTACAGAGTCCCGGCCGACTCATATACGTGTCCGCCTCGGAGACCAATTACATATGCCTTACAATACAAGTCATGGATACATGGCGGTTTATAACTGTGGTCCTTAAGCCGCCTCTGGGCTTGGGCCCTCTACTCAGCCTATCTATGAACCGCCATTGCGATCTTGGGCTTCATGGAGACGAATCATCATCAGGATGACCCGACCCCTCCTAGCGGGTCATGTCTGATAGTCATATCCCCAACATTAGGCCCCGGGTTGATTTGAACTTGTTCATGTCAATCTTCAATGTTAGAGAAATCCTTCCTCATCTTGACTGTGAAATATTGTAACCCGCCGTGACGTCATCTTCCGAACTTTCGGTAACCCGCCGTGACGTAATCTGTCATTAATGCTTCACAGAACCCAAATTTTAATAAATCTCTTGCTTTACTATCTTTCCGAAAATCGAGGCGCCCGCGTCATCACTTATCCATTTTTTTGGATCCTCGATTTTCGCACCTGTCGTTTGTCCTTCCAAGCCTTTATAAATAACGCCTCGGGCTCTTCTCTCATTCCCCTCTCTTTCCTTCTCATCTCTTCTTCCTCCTTGCGACGCGCTGACCTGCACGAGCTCTGCCGCCGTCGTCCTCCGCCTCCGTCTTTAACTCCGGCCGGTGCATCACCCTGAACGGTCCAGAGAACCGCGGCACCTCCCCGCCATTTCATCAGCATCAGTAAGCCCTTCTTCCTCCATTGTAGATCTGGCATTAGGGTTTCGATGTTCTTCAGTGTTCGTCGGTGCTCGTCAGTGTTCGTCGCCGCCGTCTTTATTCTTTGTCTTTATCCATGGATTAGATCCGCAAACCACACAGATCTCGCGCGGCAGCAGTTTAGCACCTATTTTTAATACTAGAACATATCCTGATCGCAGCAGATCCCTTTTAGAACACCAATGCACTTGCACTATCGCCTCTGCATGCTTCAGATTTTTTCCCTTTTTCTGCCCAGTTCCAGATCCAAATTTCTAACTGTAATCTGTGAAACCTGTTTATCCAACACTTAGTGGAATTTTACCTTCTGTTAGATTTTGAATACCTGTACTCTTCATGGCGGCTTATACGTCGGGCTTACAATTATTCATATACCATTAGCCCTCACTTAAGCTGCCATCCTGAATGTATACTGTCAGCACTTTAAACTGTAGTTTGATCAATTAACTTGAACCGGCAATTTTTCTTTCCTTTAGGTTTTCTTCCACAATGCCGCCTAAAACAATGTACACATGCAATTGGGTCCCTTCCATTGTCACCGAGAACACTCTCAAGGATTTTTTTCAAAACCGGATATTTACCTGCCAAGAGCGTGATGCATTATCGTGCCCCTAACCCGAGCGAAGAAAAACCTCAACTGAAAGACTGCGAAGTAATTGTTTTTACTGACCACATGAACCGGGGCTTCTCACCACCCGGCTCTAAGTTCTTTCGAGACGTGTTGCACTTCTTCCAGCTCCACCCTCAAGACATCGGACCCAATTCTATGTCAAATATTTGCAATTTTCAAGTCTTCTGTGAGGTGTATCTTCAAGAGGAGCCCAGTGTTGAACTGTTTCGAGAGTATTTTTACTTAAACTGCCAGACTGAATTCACCAATGGCCCTAGCTTGGAACTAGGCGGAATCTCGATTCAACGTCGCAGAGACGCCATTTTTCCTTATGCCATGCTGCCGAGTCGCCCTAAAGACTGGAATCAGACATGGTTTTACTGCAAAGACACTTCTCCGGCTGATGAGAATCCTCTACCGGGTTATCGTGTTGAGCGCCTGGACCCCAAACATAATCTCCCTGAAAAGCTCTCTGCTGTTGAACGGAAGAAGATTGCACGTACCATCATGAAAATCAAAGCTCTGTCAGGAAACGGGCTGACTGGTGTTGATTTAGTCAGGTGTTGGGTTTCTTGGTGGATCATCCCATTGAGCCGTTGCACTGGCTTAATGGGTACCTATAGTGGTGATACAACAGATTCACTGCGCCATAGCTCCGAACCATTGTCTGAAGAAGCAATCAATGAAATGGTGAAGTCTCTTCTTAATGAAGACCCGGAGGATTGTGTCAAAGTGGGTCTGGCCCCTTTCAGCAAACTTAACCCGCCACCAGATGTAAGCCTCTGAATTTTACTATATCTTCACCTCACTACTTGAATATCTGATTAACTCAACTTTTGACAACCTCTGCAGGCTAAGTCGGAATTCTGGAAGGTGGAATATGACCACGAGGCTGCTAAGAAGGCCAGGGCTGCCAAGAAGGCCGCTAGGAAAACCGCCAAGAAAACCACCAAGAAGAAGAAGAAACCAAGCACCTCTGACATGCTCAAGTTGGATGATACCTCTGAGTTGGAGGTAGCCCTTGACTCTCTTGGCATATTTTTCAACCATCTTATTGACACTGATTATTGCCAGGCTAAGACGGGAGCCAGTCAAGCAGCTAAAGAAGAGGTAACTATTATTTTCTCCGGCTCAGAATCTTTGCCGAGACAGAAACTTTGACAAGTAACCTGGAAAGTAAGGTTTTCACACCCCTTGGCTTATTTAGATCCTCACTTACTTTTGAAACGACAGAAACATAAAAGCCGTCGCCAGACCCGAACCAGTGGAGGTGATGAATTATCCTCCGGCTTACCGAACACCCCAGCTCCTCGGAAACGCCGAAACGAGGTGCTTAAACTTTTAGAATTCTTCTCATCTGCCGGCGGGTCTTATTTACTTGTCACTTAACTCTTTTAATGATCATTGATCAGGAACTTGCCCGTTCTTCTTCTGACGACTCATCACAAACTGAAATGCCGGCTTTCAAGACTGCCCCTAGGTAATAACAATTAGCTATACTCTATACCTTCATATGTTCTTATATTAATACTGACTTGTCATAACCTCTGTAGTGGTCAAGCAAAGCCAAATAAAAAGGCTAAAGTGGTCAAGCCAACAGAAGCATCTGAAATCCCTGAGCCAGAACAACAAATCCCTGTCCCTGAGGCTTCCAATAAACAACCGGAAGAAACTGTCACTGTCACCCCTCCTGAGATTCCAGATCCTAGTGTTGATGGCATCGCCATTAATCCTTCAACTTCTGCCCCCTCCGGCTCACCTAAGCCGTCAGAACCTCAGAATGATGATGTGTTGATTACTGGCACCAGCTTTGTAGAGCTGGGAAATCCAATAGCTCTGGCCAAACATACTGCCAAACAAGAAGTCATTGAGAGGCGGAAACAGAAGTTTGACATTTCTCAATACTCCCAACTGAGCAGCAATGAAATCCTCTCCAGCCATCTCAGCCAGGTCCACTCCAGCCGCGAGACATGGTGAAGCAGATGCACCAAGAATATGAGGTATCATTTCCAGCTTTAAGTAATTTGTATACATATCCTGCCAGCCCCCCAAGTCTACTAGCTATGATAAGATAGGTTGTAGACTTGAGAGAAATTCATAACTGCTGCCATAGAATCCTTCTTTGGCTGGTTTAAATGTAAACCGGATGTTTGTATAAGTTTAGTGTCCCGTCCGTAGCCCCCAAGGGCCGGTTTAATCCTCAGGATTGAGCTGGTCCTATTTTGTCTTTGTATAAGAAGAAAGATCGTCATTACATAGCCCCCATGAGTCGGTTGGGACTATGACATCACCTCTGGCTCATGATGAAGAAAAAACAAACGATATGCATTAGCCCCCAAGTGCCAAGTAGTCTTGCTTGCAAAGTACTTGGGACTTAATTCATTAGAGCCGTTATTTTGAAAAATTTGCTTCGATAGACATTAGCCCCCAAGTGTCAAGTGTTGTTGCTGGCAAAAGACTTGGGACTTGTAATCTGATAAACTTGATATTTGATCATTCTCTTATCTTATACAGGCTGCCACTGCTGAACTAGAGTCCCGATTGAATGATGCCAAGACCCGGCTGGCAACTCAGGAAACTGAGACCCGGAAGGCTGAGTCGGAAAAACTAAAGCCCGGCTATGAAGCAGAGAAAAAGACTTGGGCGGATGAAAAGATGGCTTTGACCCAACGTGCTGAGAAGGCCGAGGCAGCACTTCAATAAGTAACCACTGAGCTTTCCGGTTTAAAAAACCATGTGAATCAGATGGTTTCAGCTATCTTTGGTAAGTCGCCTTTATCAAGCATCTGAAGTGAATCATTATTTTGATCATATAACCCGCCATTTAAGTATTCTGCAATATCTTCAGGTCCTAGGAGCAGCAATCTCAATCAAGACATGCTGATGAAGCTGAAAGCTGTCTACACACTTATTGAGCAGCTGTATACCGGGACTCAACGCACATTAGCCGCTATTTCACCAGCAGGTCAAGTGCCAACTTTGTTGATAGATGTTTTGAAGAAACTCTCGGTGTTGCCTGTAAGACTTGAAGAGATAAAATGATCAGCTGCCAGAGCCGGCGCTGTGACGGCTTTAAGCCGGTCCAAAGCGTGGGTACCAGAGCTTGACCCGTCTGAGGTAGCTACTGGTTACCCAAGCTTGAAAGAAGATGGTACGCCTTTCGATCAGAAAGACTTCGCAGCCTACGTAAAGGAAATCCGTCCAATGGCCACTCTTATTGCCAATGACTCGGACCTCTCGAAGTATCATCAGGCTTATGACAGGAGAATAACAAGATGCCAACTCTGGCTTACAAAGTGATGGATTTAATCCCGCCAATCCGTAAGCACACCTTTGCTCCTGAAGTCGATCCGTCTGAGCTTATAGATGATGAAGCTGAATTTGAAGCTTTATCTGGCATCGATTGGTCATCACCAACTTTTCAACCAGCGGAAGAAGACGAAGAGCCAGCAAATGATGACACAGAAGACTCCGAGTGGCAAGGCCAAGAAGACTGAACCGCCAGGCGGCTCTAAATTTGAGCTTTTGAAAAAACACTTTGGTCTTATTTAGCCCATGGAGGATGTGTAATAGGATAGTAAAACTTTGAATTTGCTATGCCATCGTGCACGTTCCTCGTTGCGTAAGACTGCCAATTGACTATCTGCCATTGATGGTTATAATAGTAGCTTTTGAATTTCTTCCTGTATGAAAAACAGATCACAATTGTCCCACGGTTTACCGTAGGATGGGTCATAATGCCCAAAACACTCCTATAATCAGGATTGGCTTAAATATAACAAAATATGTCATACCTGTGATATTTGATCACACTTGTTGGTTTACCAAATCAGTAGAATATGAGCGATAACCCAAAACTTGATCATTGGTAATCATCATATTTTTCCGGCTTATGAATATAGCCAGGCCGGGTCAATCAACGCCGGATACTTTTATATGTCATGCTGGCGACTTATAGTCAAAAGTCAGGCCGGGTTAATAAACACCAGCAAAGTGTGACATATGATTCATAAGGCATTACAAGCCTTATTGGTTTTTAGCCATATATGACGATGTCATAAGAGAAAACGCAAAAAAGACTTTAAAATCAAATAAACAGAAAAAATTCAAGGCTTTCATAGGACGCCAAGCCAAAATTTTCTTCTTCAATGAAACTAGCATTAGGCACTGGAAGGTACACGCTTTCTGTGAGCTGGCCCTCATTTACCCAATCGACATTTTAACCCGGATAAGTTCAGTTCTTATTTAAAGATAGACTTATCAGGAGTACGCGGGGTTAGAGCAGCATCATGCATCACAGGACGATTTATCCAAGTTTCAAGGAAGGCGGCTTTATCAACCTGAGCTTCTCCTCGCTATCTGTAAGCCGTGCCCTCTCATGACATACCAGCGTTTTAACCTTAACCAGTTCAGGGTCTTGTTAAAAAGATTGACTGTTAAGAGTTCGCCGGGTCAACCAGGATTACCTGATGGAGAAGCATCTGGCACACAGGCAGGATAACCCGGGGTTTTAGGTGAATACACCTGGCTTCCAAGCCTGGCTTTTAAGCCTACCACAAGGGTTATAGCAACTATTGTTGTTTAGAACAAAAGAAGCCCCCGAGCAATATTTTGAGCTGTGCTCAAGGGGTACCTATGTTTGAGTTGTGCTTTTGCAACAGACTCTCTTTGGTCCCTTTAACCTGGGAACAAGCCCCCAAGTTTTTTTATGTGGCCTATAAGCTAGATCAAAGGGTAATCATAACTTTTCTCAATAAAACAAAGGCCCCCAAGTGACCAAAAAACTCATGATTTAAAGAGAAAACGACAGAGGCCCTGCTTTGACAAGCATGCCGATTTTATTATATTGATCATAATATATACATGATTATAATATGTACATCAGAAGAGCCGGTGGCTCAAGTGTAATAAGGCCGAAGGTGAGCAATATTCCAGGCACGGTGGGTCTCCTCCTCTGACTTACGTGAGTCTTTGTGCTCTCGAACATCGATAAGGTAGTATGACCCGTTGTTCGGATTCTTGCTGACCACAAAGGGCCCTTCCCAAGGTGGGGATGACATGTGCATATCAGTCTGATCCTGGATGAGCCGGAGCACTAGATCGCCTTCTTGGAAAGTTTTGGTTTTAACCCGGCGGCTGTGGTAACGACGCAGATCTTGCTGGTAAATCGCCGAACGAGCTGCCGCTATGTCCCGCTTCTCATCTAACAGGTCCGGTGCCTCTTGACGTGCTTGTTCATTGTCCGCTTCAACATAAGCCGCCACACGAGGTGAATCATGACGGATGTCACTAGGGAGAACCGCCTCTGCTCCGTAAACCATGAAGAAAGGCGTGTAACCCGTAGACCTGTTGGGGGTAGTATTAATGCTCCACAAGACGGAAGGTAACTCTTCCACCCAACAACCCGGCGTCCTCTGCAAAGGAACCATAAGCCGGGGCTTGATGCCTCTTAGTATCTCTTCATTAGCTCTCTCAGCTTGACCATTAGATTGAGGGTGAGCCATTGACGACACGTCAAGCCGGATGTGCTCACGTTGGCAAAAGTCCTTCATAGCACCCTTGGAAAGATTAGTGCCATTATCTTTTATGATGCTATGTGGAAAACCAAAACGGAAGATCACCTTCTTCATGAATTGAACCGCCGTGGCTGCATCAACTTGCTCACCGGCTCTGCCTCGACCCACTTTGTGAATTTATCAACTTCCACGAAGAGGTGGGTCTTCTTATCCTTGGACCTCTTGAAAGGTCCAACCATGTCAAGCCCCCAAGTTGCAAATGGCCAAGTGATTGGAATCATCCTCAATTCCTGAGCCGGAACATGAGCGCGTCGTGAAAATTTCTGACAACCGTCACATTTTCTGACCAAGCCCTCCGCATCAGCATGAGCCGTCAGCCAATAAAAGCCGTGACGAAAAGCCTTGGCTACCAGAGATTTAGAGCCGACAAGATGACCACAATCTCCTTCGTGGATCTCACGCAGAATCTCAGAACCTTCTTCAGGAGAGACGCACCGCTGAAACGCCCCTATAACACTGCAATGGTGCAGCTCCCCATTGACTATTGTCGTTGACTTAGACCGTCGGGTTATCTGCCTGGCCAAGACCTCATCCTCAGGTAACTCACCCCGGGTCATGTAAGCCAAATAGGGCACTGTACAATCTGGAATAGCATGAAGAGCCGCCACCAACTGTGCCTCCGGGTCTGGAATAGCAAGGTCTTCCCCCGTAGGTAATTTGACCGAAGGATTGAGCAATACATCCAGGAACGTATTTGGTGGCACCGGCTTACGCTGAGAGCCTAGCCGGCTTAAATTATCAGCCGCCTCATTCTTCCTTCGATAGATATGCTCAACTTGGTAACCCTTGAAGTGACCTGCAATGGCATCAACTTCTCGCCGATAAGCCGCCATAAGCGGATCCTTTGAATCCCAAGTACCAGAGACCTGTTGGGCCATCAGATCTGAATCGCCAAAGCATCTCACCCGGCTTAAATTCATCTCCTTAGCCATCCGAAGTCCATGGAGCAGGGCCTCACACTCAGCTGCATTGTTAGTACAAGGGAACATTAATCAGAGGACATAGGAAAATTTATCACCTCGTGGGGAAGTCAAGACAACTCCAGCCCCTGAGCCCTCCAGTTGCCTAGACCCGTAAAAGTGAATAGTCCAATATGTGCTATCCGGCTTTTCCTATGGTGCCTGCAACTCTGTCCAATCATTGATGAAATCCACGAGTGCTTGAGATTTGATAGCTGTGACAGCCTGGTTTTTGCCCTCTCTCATTTGCTTGATTTTTATTTGGATTAAATTTGAAACTTGGAGTTTTTGAATCTTTTCATATGGACTTAAACACTTGGGTACTCTTGGCTTTCACCAAAGTGCTCCATTTCCCTCTCTGATCATCATTCCCCTTCTGATCCATCCCAAAATAATCTTTGGAATATTTTTCTTAAAAGAAAAATATTCATTTTCTCTCAAAAACCCTAGCCAGATCAGTATGCTCCAAAGCAACCCTAATTTTTATGGCCCAGAAAAATCTGAGATAATTCACAAATATTCTTTGAACCCTAGGGCACCTTCCTGAGCAAAAATATTTCCTCACTTTTTGGAATATTTTTTCTACAGAAAATATTTTCTGTTCTGGACAGAAATGGTGGTTTCTACAGCAACTACCATTTTACTTGCTCCATTGTGCCTGGGTTTTCTTGTGCATTTTCACCTTAGTAACTCTTGGCTAACCTCCAAAGCACAGCCTCTAACTCCCAGCCATTTGACCTCAGTAACCTCTCAAAGTTACTGACCAGAAACTTACCTGGCGTGTAAAAACTTCTCTACTGCACCTGGATCCAAACCAAAGCCTGGTAACATCTCAAACTACCACGGACAACACGCCAGACATGAAGTTTAGGCTTAGCTCGGCCTGATGTCATAGTCCACGCGGTGACCGCGTTCGTCCAGGGGTGCTGGCATGCGTGTCGACGCGCTCTGAGTGCCGCCGAGCGCTCTGTTTCGCGCGTGCTCGCTTCCCCGACTGCCGTAGCGCGCCAAACTTCGCCACCATCTTCGTCTCAACTCCCTTAACTCCCCTCTGGCACTCGCCGACGCCGGAGCTCGCCGCAGCGAGCACGGGCACGGTCCGGCCAACCCAACAGTGCGGTGCGCACTATGCTCGTCGCCTTCTCCTTGTTCCTGTGCTCGTCTCCGTCCGCCAACAGTTGCCGTGTGAGCTGCGTCGCCTTCTTCCCCTCTCACTAACGCCGCTCGTCGTCGGGCGCCGTGGACAGGTCTCCACCGGCGGAGCCCGAAACCCCCTCGCAGCTCGCCTATAAATGGAGCCACTCCCAGCCTCCTCGAGCACCATCCAGCACTCCCACACACCCCACAAGCGAGTAGGAAGCCGTAGCCCGGCCGGGCAGGCCTCGGGCCGCCGTCCCCGAGCTCGAGCTCGCCGGCGATCCCCTATGGTCGCCGCGGTAGCTCCAGCCCCTCCCAGGGCAGGGCGAACCTTCCAGGGCCTCCGGCCCTCTCCGGTGAAGCCGTTCCGCCCCTCTGGAGCCCCTGGAGTTGCCTCTGCTCGCCGTCTTCTTCATCTCCGGTGACCACCGTGTTCTGCCTCCGCTTGCAAGGTTGATTCCGACGCCGTCCGACCGCCCCTAGCTATGCTACGGGTACGGGAAGGTGCGCCTCAACCCCCTCTTGCCATCCCTCCCTCTCGTTTTGGCCAAGGAGTCCTCGTCGCCGGCGAGAGCTCCGGCGGAGCTGCGACTCCCTCTGTTTCCTTCTCCCCCTCCTCCTAACCTGACTAGCGGGGCCCGCTAGTCAGCCACTCTGTACGCGCATTAAGCGGTACGAGTGGTGGCGCCCCTGGGATTTACGCCCTCGATGTCACCCCCCCAGCCTGCTTATTTTTATTCAAATTCATTTGAATTTACAGAACACTTCAAACAGCCATAACTCCTCAACCATAAGTCCAAATGAATTGATTCTGTTTGCATCTTGTTCTTTGCAAAGAAATCTTGCAGCTCACCAAAGATGAGATTTTTCTGAGCTGTTTAGAATTTCTGGTGATTTTCATAAGTGTTCATGATATTTTCTTTTTTGTGTTTAAAATTATTTTCAGAGGGTGAGGCTTGTCTTGAGGATCACCAGAAGGCTTGTGAACCTCATCTGCACTAAGGCAAGCCACAACAACGTTTTCATGGTGTCATTTCAATATTTATGATTTTCTTACTTGAATGAAATGATTAATCCATGCATTTAAATAACTATTGTGTTATTTATATTATGTTTGCTAGTTAATATGCTTGATTTACAGAATGTGGAAACTAGCTTAGTTGGTGAAGCAAAGCTAGGATCTATTTGTGGTGATGATAGAAATAAATTTTGTTATGCATGTTATTAATTATTTAAAGTTATGTTCTTGCATAAATAAAATGATAAAATTTGCTAGAAAATATTCTGTTGAGTACTTGTTTAGTCATTTTACTTGACTTAAAGAAATTAGGATTTGTGTGTGGTAAAATCTTTGTTATTCATATGAGAAATTAATCGGAGTTACGTTCTTGCATGAGAAAATAATAAAACTTGCTGCAAAATATTTTGGTTAATATGTGAGTTATCTTGATCAGCAAAGTAATATGAGTTGTTGATGTTTATGCTTAGTGTGAATATGGATGACATCGGTCATTTTCGTTATTAAGTGATGCATGTGTAGTTTTGCATTTCATGGCATGCTATGACACCGGTCATTTTCATTTTAAGTTGAACCTGAATATAACTCAACTTGAATATACCGTTGACTGGGTCATGGTGCGGCGGAATCGAGTTTTTCCCAGTGCAACCACATTTGCCTTTATGGGAAGGCCTTGAATCGGTCCATTGACATTGCCTCTGGTCGGTGCCTCCAACTAGGGAAGGTTACGTCATGCTTACCCTGGCCCGGTAAGCAGGCATAACCTTGTGTGCCCGTTGTTGAGATTATGGTACCAGGTCCCCGAGTGGGATCGTTTTGGCCACGACGGTGGTCGGTGTGTCTTTGGTAGACACGGGGCCACCCACGACGGTGGTCGGTGTGTCTTTGGTAGACACGGGGCCTTGTGTGCCCGTACTGCTTTAGCCGCTGCTTTAGTCACTACTAGATCTGCCACTACTCCATCTTCTCTGGGATTTACCCCTTATATTCCAGCCAGCTCTAGTTCCCCTATTTCGCCGGTTACTCCTTCGAGTAGCACGGGCGTCTCGGCCGTGAATCCTCTCAGTACTCCTGCCGAGTGGGTTTCACTTCTCGCTACTCCTGTAGCCCCGATGCTTCATCCTACCCCTGCCCCTGAGGGAGAGCCCTCGAGGTAGTGTCGTCGTGTTACCTTTAACCCGGAGGTTTCCGTCAACCACGTCAGTTCGGGATCCGAGACCGCTTCAGGGAAGGACACCGTAGCACCAGCAGAGCAGTAGTACCTTTGAGTATTCGCAGTCGTCCGGATGATGTACGAATGTAGTCGTACGAGTCATGATGTTTCATTGCATGTATGAGAGTAGTTGAACCTGGCATGTTGTTTATCTTTCATGTATGAGTCTATGTATAATTATGTTGGGACTTTATTCGCCATATTTTCTTCGCTCTTTTGTTTCCTTCCGGGATTTGTTGCTGGCTTTTCCCCAATTTTATTCTTGGGTGTTTCTCATCTCGATTGCGTTGTCTTGGAAAAAATCCACAATAGGATGACGTGAGGAGGTAGCAGTAGCAATGTTCGTGAGGGAAGTCCTGTTCGTCGTTACGCACGACAGGCAGGACATTCTCCCGAGCCGTACGTTTCGCCACCACCTCCACCGCCTAATCCGCCCTCCACCGAGCAAATTCTGCGTATGTTTGAGGAAAGAAGGAACAATGATCTGATTGAAATATTAGGAAGTGTGCAAGCTATGGTTGGACAGAATGGAAATCAGAATGATCATCACTCAAAGCTATCAGATTTTCAGAGGACCAAGCCACCCAGCTTCAGTCAGATTATTGACCCATTGGATGCAGACGATTGGTTGCGCACCATTGAGAAAAAGCTTGAGATTGCTCGTGCTGAAGAAAATGATAAAGTTCCATTTGCACTCATTTCCTTGAAGGCGCAGCTGCCATATGGTGGGAAAATACAAAAGCCATGTGGCCGGTTGATGAGGAAATCACCTGGGAAAAGTTTAAGGATCAGTTCCGAAAATATCATATCCCTACTAGAGTTATGAAGACCAAGCAGCATGAATTTCTCGCACTCGTCCAAGGAAATCAGTCTGTGGCTGAATATTTGCAAAAATTCAATCATCTGGCCCGTTACTCTCTTTATGACGTTGCCACCGAAGAAAGGAAGATTGATAGATTTCTTGGAGGCCTAAATCCGCAACTCTGGTGTACTCTCAGTATGCTTGATTTCCCATATTTCCAAACTCTAGTGAACAAGGCTTTCATTGCTGAACGGGAGCACAAGCTTATAGCAGATAATAGGCCTGTTAACAACGACAACAAGCGTAAGTTTGAGCCAAAGAAGGATGGGCAACCAGTGCAAAAGGCTCGTACCTGGCAGCAGACTCAGGTGGAATACAAGCCAAATTGGCAGCAGAATGTTAACAAGACCACCACTCAAGTCAAGAATGTCGTGACCAACCCAATACATGAAGAGCGTCAGCGCAATAATTCTTGCTTTAATTGTGGGCAGAACGGACATTATGCCAGACAGTGCCCCAAGAACAACAAGGCGAATGCCCTAATCAGGCCACAAGTCAACTTTATGGAGTCATGGCCAATACAGCAAAACTTCACTGGGCACGTGCATCATATCTCCGCCGATGAAGCCCAGGAGAAGCCAGAAGTCGTCATTGGTATGTTTTTTGTTAATGACATACCTGCCGTAATTTTATTTGACTCTGGGGCTTCCCACTCTTTTATTTCTCGGAGTTTTGCTGCCCAAAACAACTTTCCTTGCACGCTTTTGGGCAAAAATATGCTGGTACAAACCCCGGGATCTATAATCAAGAGCAATCTGGTCTGCCGTGATCTGGAAATCAATATCAACGGAGTCTACTTTCCAACCTCTCTGATAATCATTGAGTCTGAAACTTGGATATTATATTGGGTATGAATTGGTTGACCAAATATCATGTTTGCATAAACTGCGCAACCCGAGAAGTCACTTTGACCAGTCTGAATGGGCAGACTATCAAATTCTACGCTCGCAAGAATATACCCAAGCAAGAATTGGTTTGCACCGCTGTGGCTGAATTGGAATTTATTCCTGTGGTCAGCGAGTACCCTGATGTATTTCGAGAAGAACTGCCAGGCATGCCACCAGATCGGGAACTGGAATTTGCAATAGATCTTGTGCCCGGGGCTGCACCGTTATACAAGAAGTATTACCGGATGCCCTCATCAGAATTAGTGGAGCTAAAGAAACAGCTTGATGAATTGTTCCAGAAAGGATATATTCGTCCCAGCTCTTCACCATGGGGATCACCTGCTATTTTCGTGGAAAAAAAGGATGGCAGTCTCCGTATGTGCGTCGATTACCGCCAGCTAAATGAGGTCACTATCAAAAATAAATATCTGCTGCCAAGGATTGATGATCTGTTTGATCAGCTCAGTGGGGCTAAAGTATTCTCTAAGATCGATTTACGGACCGGATATCATCAGCTCAAGATTAAAAAGGAGGATATTCCTAAGACCGCATTCACTACTCGGTACGGTCTTTACGAATATACCGTGATGTCCTTTGGTCTCACCAATGCCCCTACTTTCTTCATGCATATGATGAACAAAGTATTCATGGACTTGCTCGACAAATTCGTGGTAGTCTTCATCGATGACATCCTCATTTACTCCAAGGGTGAAGAAGAGCACAAGGATCACCTCCGAGCAGTGCTACAACGACTCCGCGACCATCAGCTATACGCCAAATTCAGTAAATGCGAATTTTGGCTCAAGCAAGTTGGGTTTCTCAGACATGTACTATCCGCCGAAGGTATAGCCGTGGACCTGAGCAAAGTAAAGGATGTGCTCGATTGGGTGCCGCCCACGACTGTGACGCAGATCCGTAGTTTTCTCGGATTGGCTGGATATTACCGTTGTTTTATTGAAGGGTTTTCCAAGATTGCTAAACCCATGACGGAGCTTCTCAAAAAGGATAAGAAGTTTGAATGGACGGAGGACTGTGAGAAAAGTTTTAATGAGTTAAAGATATGTCTGACAACCGCACCTGTATTGACTCTTCCAGACATTTATCGCAGTTTTGATGTGTATTGTGACGCCTCCAGGCAAGGTTTTGGTTGCGTACTTATGCAAGACAGCAAGGTAGTAGCATATGCATCGCGACAGCTACGACCCCATGAGGGAAATTATCCTACTCATGATTTGGAATTGGCTGCGGTGATTCATGCATTAAAAATTTGGAGACACTACCTCATTGGAAAACGGTGCCAAATTTTTACCGACCACAAGAGTCACAAATACATCTTCACTCAGCCAGATTTAAAACTCCGTCAGTGAAGATGGCTAGAGTTGGTCAAGGATTATGACCTTGGAATAAATTATCACCCGGGCCAGGCCAACGTAGTTGCCGATGCACTCAGTCGAAAGCCCGTCAGCTTAAATGTCATATTGAGATCCTTGCCGCCCAAACTCCAAGAGGAGATCGCTCAGCTCAACTTGGTCATAGTGGATGTTGGCTTCGCTAATATTTTGGAAGTTACACCCACACTTGAGATAGAGATCCGCAAGGCCCAGCCAGCTGACACCGAGCTGCAAAGACGTGCCCAGGGCCAGATGGCAGAACAGACCCCAGATTTCTTCAAGGACATATTCGGTACCCTACGATTCCGTGGACGGATTTGTGTACCCAATCAACCGGATTTAAGGAAGAAAATTCTGTCAGAAGCACATGAATCCTCATATTCCATTCACCCGGGAGGTATGAAAATGTATGAGGACCTTAGACAAATATTCTGGTGGGATGGAATGAAGAAAGACATTGCCTATTTCGTAGCCTGTTGCGACATATGCAACAAGGTGAAGGCAGAGCATCAGAAGCCAACCGGACTCCTCCAACCGCTGCTGGTTTCACAATGGAAATGGGATGACATTTGTATGGATTTCATTACGGGATTGCCTAAGACTCAGCGAGGCAATGATGCAATCTGGGTTATAGTGGACACCCTAACCAAGGTCGCTTACTTCATTCCAATCAGCACCAGATACAGGGCAGATCAACTTGCACAGCTGTATGTATCCAGAATAGTCAGTCTGCATGGAGTATCCCGAACTATCACTTCCGACCGAGGTTCCCTGTTTACCTCCGCTTTTTGGTCACGCCTCCATCAAGCCTTGGGGACAGCACTGAAATATAGTACTGCTTATCATCCTCAGACGGATGTACAGACAGAAAGGGTAAATCAAATACTCGAAGATATGTTGCGAGCCTGTGCTTTAGCCCAAGGACCCAAATGGGAAGACTATTTGCCATATGCCGAGTTTTCCTATAACAATAGCTTCCAGACCAGTCTGAAAATGTCACCATATGAAGCTCTGTATGGCCGTAAGTGCCGCACTCCTTTAAATTGGTCTCAAACTGGAGATAGCCGTATCTTCGGAACAGATCTCATGATGGAAGCTGAGAAACAAGTTAAGGAAATCAGAGACAGATTGCAATTGGCCAAATCTCGATAGAAAAGTTATTATGATGCAAAGCACCGACAGATAAGTTTTGAACCCGGAGAGCACGTATACCTCCAAGTCACTCCTATGAAAGGAGTCAAGAGATTTCAGACTCGTGGAAAGTTGGCCCCCAGATTTACCGGTCCATTCCAAGTTATGTCTCGAGTAGGTATTGTTGCGTATAAATTAGAACTACCCGCTGAGTTGGCGGACGTGCATGACGTGTTTCATGTTTCACAATTGAGACGATGCATATCCCCGCCTGAGAAAAGGACTGCTATGGCTGAGGTAGAGTTGGCAAATGATTTAACTTATGAAGAGAGACCGTTCAGAATTTTGGATCAGATGGAAAGGGTCACTCCCAGTAAAGTAAGGAAATTTTACAAAGTTCAGTGGGAGCATCACACAGAGTCAGAATCAACTTGGGAGCGGGAAGAATTTCTACAGTCACATTATCCAGAGTGGTTTTCCCAAGCAACCGAATCTCGATGACGAGATTCATTCTAAGTGGGGGAGGTTTGTGACAGCCTGGTTTTTGCCCTCTCTCATTTGCTTGATTTTTATTTGGATTAAATTTGAAACTTGGAGTTTTTGAATCTTTTCATATGGACTTAAACACTTGGGTACTCTTGGCTTTCACCCAAGTGCTCCATTTCCCTCTCTGATCATCATTCCCCTTCTGATCCATCCCAAAATAATCTTTGGAATATTTTTCTTAAAAGAAAAATATTCATTTTCTCTCAAAAACCCTAGCCAGATCAGTATGCTCCAAAGCAACCCTAATTTTTATGGCCCAGAAAAATCTGAGATAATTCACAAATATTCTTTGAACCCTAGGGCACCTTCCTGAGCAAAAATATTTCATCACTTTTTCGAATATTTTTTCTACAGAAAATATTTTCTGTTCTGGACAGAAATGGTGGTTTCTACAGCAACTACCATTTTACTTGCTCCATTGTGCCTGGGTTTTCTTGTGCATTTTCACCTTAGTAACTCTTGCCTAACCTCCAAAGAACAGCCTCTAACTCCCAGCCATTTGACCTCAGTAACCTCTCAAAGTTACTGACCAGAAACTTACCTGGCGTGTAAAAACTTCTCTACTGCACCTGGATCCAAACCAAAGCGTGGTAACATTTCAAACTACCACGGACAACACGCCAGACATGAAGTTTAGGCTTAGCTCGGCCTGATGTCATAGTCCACGCGGTGACCGCGTTCGTCCAGGGGTGCTGGCATGCGTGTCGACGCGCTCTGAGTGCCGCCGAGCGCTCTGTTTCGCGCGTGCTCGCTTCCCCGACTATCGTAGCGCGCCAAACTTCGCCACCATCTTCGTCTCAACTCCCTTAACTCCCCTCTTGCACTCGCCGACGCCGCAGCTCGCCACAGCGAGCACGGGCACGGTCCGGCCAACCCAACAGTGCGGTGCGCACTGTGCTCGTCGCCTTCTCCTCGTTCCTGTGCTCGTCTCCGTCCGCCAATTGTTGCCGTGTGAGCTGCGTCGCCTTCTTCCCCTCTCACTAACGCCGCTCGTCATCGGGCGCCGTGGACAGGTCTCCACCGGCGGAGCCCGAAACCCCCTCGCCGCTCGCCTATAAATGGAGCCACCCCCAGCCTCCTCGAGCACCATCCAGCACTCCCACACACCCCACAAGCGAGTAGGAAGCCGTAGCCCGGCCGGGCAGGCCTTGGGCCGCCGTCCCCGAGCTCGAGCTCGCCGGCGATCCCCTATGGTCGCCGCGGTAGCTCCAGCCCCTCCCAGGGCAGGGCGAACCTTCCAGGGCCTCCGCCCCTCCACGGTGAAGACGTTCCGCCCCTCTGGAGCCCCTGGAGTTGCCTCCGCTCGCCGTCTTGTTCATCTTCGGCGACCACCGTGTTCTGCCTCCGCTTGCAAGGTTGATTCCGAAGCCGTCCGACCGCCCCTAGCTATGCTACGGGTACGGGAAGGTGCGCCTCAACCCCCTCTTGCCATCCCTCCCTCTCGTTTTGGCCAAGGAGTCCTCGTCGCCGGCGAGAGCTCTGGCGGAGCTGCGACTCCCTCTGTTTCCTTCTCCCCCTCCTCCTAACCTGACTAGCGGGTCCCGCTAGTCAGCCACTCTGTACGCGCATTAAGCAGTACGAGTGGTGGCGCCCCTGGGCTTTACGCCTTCGATGTCACCCCCCAGCCTGCTTATTTTTATTCAAATTCATTTGAATTTACAGAACACTTCAAACAGCCATAACTCCTCAACCATAAGTCCAAATGAATTGATTCTTTTTGCATCTTGTTCTTTGCAAAGAAATCTTGCAGCTCACCAAAGATGAGATTTTTCTGAGCTGTTTAGAATTTCTGGTGATTTTCATAAGTGTTCTTGATATTTTCTTTTTTGTGTTTAAAATTATTTTCAGAGGGTGAGGCTTGTCTTGAGGATCACCAGAAGGCTTGTGAACCTCATCTGCACTAAGGCAAGCCACAGCAACATTTTCATGGTGTCATTTCAATATTTATGATTTTCTTACTTGAATGAAATGATTAATCCATGCATTTAAATAACTATTGTGTTATTTATATTATGTTTGCTAGTTAATATGCTTGATTTACAGAATGTGGAAACTAGCTTAGTTGGTGAAGCAAAGCTAGGATCTATTTGTGGTGATGATAGAAATAAATTTTGTTATGCATGTTATTAATTATTTAAAGTTATGTTCTTGCATAAATAAAATGATAAAATTTGCTAGAAAATATTCTGTTAAGTACTTGTTTAGTCATTTTACTTGACTTACAGAATGTTTGAACCTCACTTGGTTGGTAAAGAAATTAGGATTTGTGTGTGGTAAAATCTTTGTTATTCATATGAGAAATTAATCGGAGTTACGTTCTTGCATGAGAAAATAATAAAACTTGCTGCAAAATATTTTGGTTAATATGTGAGTTATCTTGATCAGCAAAGTAATATGAGTTGTTGATGTTTATGCTTAGTGTGAATATGGATGACATCGGTCATTTTCGTTATTAAGTGATGCATGTGTAGTTTTGCATTTCATGGCATGCTATGACACCGGTCATTTTCATTTTAAGTTGAACCTGAATATAACTCAACTTGAATATACCGTTGACTGGGTCATGGTGCTGCGGAATCGAGTTTTTCCCAGTGCAACCACATTTGCCTTTGTGGGAAGGCCTTGATTCGGTCCATTGACATTGCCTCTGGTCGGTGCCTCCAACTAGGGAAGGTTACGTCATGCTTACCCTGGCCCAGTAAGCAGGCATAACCTTGTGTGCCCGTTGTTGAGATTATGGTACCAGGTCCCCGAGTGGGATCGTTTTGGCCACGACGGTGGTCGGTGTGTCTTTGGTAGACACGGGGCCACCCAGGACTAGCCCGTTGGGGATTGGGTCGGAGTGGCCGGAAGAGTGTCATGGCAATGGAAGGGTTTCGTCGGAATGCCGTTGGTCCACCCGAATGGGAGTGCGAGGCCATGGGTTCCGTGGTGTGAGTACAGTGTGCTACCTCTGCAGAGTGTATAATCTATCGATAGCCGAGTCCACGGTCACGAACACCTCGTAGTAGGTCCCACCATGAGTCAACGTTTAATAAAATGTGCACACTAAGCTATGAACTTTGCATTGTTGAGGATGGCAGAAAGGCCATCGAGATATTCGGGACCAGATATTGGTCGTGGTTGTGATCGCCGTAAGGATCACGAGTTACTCTTGTTAAGACCACGTTGGCAGCTTGTTTGTGATCCGAGAATGATCACGGTGGGTAAGTTGTCCTGAGGGACGTTCGAGCATGATCACAGCATGTTTGACATATAGTGTTGCATTATTAATAATTGGTTAAGTATCATGATATTGTTTGCCATTATGATTATGCCTGTTGTGAGCTTGCAAGTGCATTCAATGTACTGACCTGGCGTGTCATGTCAGATTTCAGGAAAGTCTCGTTGGAGAGGAGCGCTGCTCAAGTCTAGATCGTGTCCACATCGGTGTCCCTGTGATATGGAGCTTCCGCTATGACGTTATTCCGTTGCCATGTAGTTGTTCTGATCGGGGCCCCTTTATGTTCACTAAATAATGTACATATTGTTCAGCCGCACCGGGTGTGCCGCTTGGCCTCGACAGCTGTTGTAATATAAACTCTGTTCCGCTAGCATCAATAAAGCGGTTGTTTTCTGTACCAAGATGTTGTGTGTTGCCAGAAGACATGGTCTCTGGGCTGGCAATGCATGGTAAACCGGTCGCTCTGAGCCGGGGTGCCACAATAGTCGTACGTGGCACATATTTTAACCCGTGAGGTCCAAGTTCAATTGCCCACTTAGCAACCCGGCCAGTTGCTTCCCAGTTTTGGATGATATCCCCCAAAGGAGCAGAACTAACCACCGTGATGGGATGACCCTAAAAATATTGCTTAAGTTTCCGGCTTGCCATGAAAACTCCGTATACAAGCTTCTGCCAATGCGGGTATCTCTGCTTGGATTCAATGAGCACCTCACTAATATAATAAACCGGCCGTTGAACCAGATATTCCTTGCCTGCCTCCTTCCTTTCTACCACTATGGCCACACTGACGGCCCGGCTGTTCGCAGCCACGTATAACAACAGAGGCTCCTTATCAACCGGGGCAGCGAGCACAAGCGGCTCAACCAATGGTTTCTTCAAATCCTCAAATGCTTGGTTAGCCGCATCACTCCAAACAAAATGATCTGTTTTCTTCATCATTTGATAGAGGGGGATAGCCTTCTCACCCAGCCGGCTTATGAACCGGCTCAAAGCGGCGATACGACCCGCCAAACGCTGAACATCATTAATGCACGCCGGCTTAGCCAAAGAAGTGATAGCTTTGATTTTCTCCGGGTTAGCTTCAATGCCTCTATTAGAAACCAAAAAACCCAAGAGCTTGCCTACAGGTACACCAAAGACACACTTAGCTGGATTAAGCATCATCTTGTATACCCGGAGATTATCAAATGTCTCCTTCAAATCATCATTCAGGGTCTCCTTCTTTCTTGACTTCACCACAATGGCATTGACATAAGCATGAACATTACGCCTAATCTGATTGTGAAGGCAATTTTGCACACACCGCTGAGAAGTCGCCTGGGCACTCTTGAGCCGAAAAGGCATAGACACATAGCAGAAGGCTCCAAACGGAGTAATGAAAGCTGTCTTCTCCTGGTCCTTAACTGCCATCTTGATCTGATGATAACCAAAGTAAGCGTCCAAAAAACTCAGGCGCTCACAACCCGTCGTAGCATCAATTATGATCAATACGAGGGAGAGCAAACGGATCAGCCGAACAAGCCTTGTTCAAGTCCGTGTAATCCACACACATCCGCCAAGTGCCATTCTTCTTGAGTACCAGCACCGGGTTAGCCAACCATTCAGGATGAAAAACTTCAACGATAAACCCAGCTGCCAAGAGCCGGGCCACTTCCTCTCCAATGGCCTTCCGCCTCTCCTCGTTGAATCGGCGAAGAAGCTGTTTGACCGGCTTAAACTTTGGATCAATATTAAGAGTGTGCTCAGCGAGTTCTCTCGGTACACCCGGCATGTCTGAAGGTTTCCATGCAAAGATGTCCCAGTTCTCACGGATGAACTCGATGAGCGCGCTTTCGATCCAGGTTGGCACTGATATTGAACTGCTTCGAAGAATCGCCAGGAACAAAGTCAACCATCTTAGTGTCATCTGCCGACTTAAATTTGAGTGAAGGATCTTGCTCTGTAGTCAGTTTCTTTAGAGACGTCATGTCCGCCGGGTCAACATTATCTTTGTAAAATTTCAACACCTCCGTTGCACAAGCAGATTCAGCATAAGCCGCGTCTCCTTCCTCACACTCCAAGGCTATCCTCCGGCTCCCATGCACTGTGATGGTTCCCTTGTGACCCGGCATCTTAAGCTGCAGATACACATAACAAGGTCGTGCCATGAACTTGGCATAAGCCGGCCGCCCGAACAAAGCGTGATATGGGCTCTGAATTTTCACCACTTCAAAGGTCAATGCCTACGACCTAGAGTCATGATCATCCCCAAAGGCAACCTCCAGAGCTATTTTACCAACCGGATAAGCCGACTTACCAGGCACCACGCCATGGAAAACGGTATTTGACGGCTTAAGGTTTTTATCTGTCAACCCCATGTGGCGGAAGGTTTCATAATAAAGGATATTGATACTGCTCCCTCCATCCTTGAGTACCTTGGTGAACTTATATCTTCCAACCTGAGGTGCAACTACTAGAGCCAAGTGACCCGGATTGTCAACCCGGGGCGGGTGATCTTCCCGGCTCCACACAATGGGCTGCTCAGACCGGCGGAACTAACGGGGAACTGCCGGCTCAACGGCATTGACTGCCCTCTTATGAAGCTTCTGACCACGCTTACATAAGCTAGTGGTAAAAACATGATACTGCCCACTATTCAACTACTTCGGGTTGCTCTGATAACCAGACTGCTGCTGCTGTTGATTCCCCTGGTTATTCTGTTGATTGTAACCACCTTGATTGCCATGATTGCCTTGATTTCCCTGAAACCCAAAGTTAGAGCTGCCACCGCCGTAACCCGGTCCCTGAAAGCCGGATCCTGAGCCGCCACCCAGTCCATGACCGCCTTGGTAAAAGTTTGAATTCTTGAACTCCTTCATAATGAAGCAATCCTTCCAGAGGTGCGTAGATGGCCTTTCCCACGTCCCGTGCTTTGGGCAGGGCTGATTTAGTAGCTTCTCAAGGTTGATGCCTGATCCTCCATTATGCGGGGGCGGTTTACCCTTACGATGCGGACCATTATTCTGCGCATTGGTGTTAGCCACAAAGTCAAAGCTATTATCAGCCTTGCGCTTACCATTGCCTCCTTGGCTTGCCGGGTTATGCTGCTGGCCCTTAGTGTTGCTGCTCTTCTTTCCCTTTCCCGGCTTATCATCATCAGACTCGGGGTCCTTGGTACCATCAGAGTCAGCATACTTAACCAGAGCCGCCATGAGCGTCCCCATGTCATTGTAGTGACGTTTGAGCCGCCCTAATTTCTGCTTTAGAGGCGTGAACCGACAATTACTCTCCAACATTAAGACCGCTGAGTCGGCCTTGATGCAATCCGACGAGTGTAGGATGGTCGAGACCCGATGCACCCAATGACTCGTTGACTCACCTTCTTCTTGGACACATGAAGCTAAATCCACAATTGACATGGGTTGCTTGCATGTATCTTTAAAATTCTGGATAAACTGGGCTTTTAACTCGGCCCATGATCCAATAGAGTTGGCGGGGAGCCCCTTCAACCAAGTACGGGCCGTTCCCTCCAACATCAGGGGGAAATACTTAGCACATGCAGCTTCACTAACATCCAGTAATTCCATGGCCATCTCATAACTCTCGATCCATGCCTCCGGAGGTAAATCAGCTGTATAATTAGGCACCTTGCGAGGACCCTTGAAATCTTTGGGCAGGTGCTCATTGCGCAGAGCCGGTACCAAACACGGCACGCCCAAATTCCTAGATGTCATGCCTGGCTCTATCGAAGTCGTCGGACGAGCCGGAGAAAATTGACAAGCCACGCATTGAGCCGCCAGCTCGGCCTCACGGCGTGCTCTACCTTGATCCACCACGTTCTGAGCGTTAGGACCGCAGCCCGCCGGGTTATGCCCTGGTGGTGGGTTACGGTTTCGCGCACTGCTTGACACAGCCGGTTCATCCATATGCCTGCTATAACTCCGGCTTCGGCGAGGGGTGGAATGAATCCTGCCACGACTGTAAGAATACGCCTGCTGCTGAACCAAAGCAGTTCGAAGAAGATCCCTGGCCCTCCGTGTTTCAACCGCCGTCGGAGATTCACCTTCAACCGGGAGAGCCGCTAACCGTGATGCTGCAGCGATCATGTTATCCAAAGGGTTAGATTAATGACCCGGTGGTGTTGGCACGTGCTGCGGTGGGTTATTGCTCTGATGAGGCGGGTCCGTCGTTCGTGGCTGAACCGGCGTGCCCGTTCCAGGTGTCTCGACTCGGTTTACCACCGCCGGGTTACTGGTTCCTGCTCCGGGCGTGTTAAAGAGATTCCTCGCCTCGTAAACCGGGGGCAGATGACTCGATGCCTCCTCCTCATGACATCATTTGAAGCGTTCTGATCTAGCATGAACCGGTATGACTCCGACTGAATCCGCTGCGCCTGGGCATCCAAAGCAGCTCGCTCCTCAGCCATCCTCATGTTTTCCGCGTTCAGCTCCTCCTTAGCCTGTGCTATCTCATCAAGCAGTTTTGCAACCGCCGCATTGTGCTGATCCTGATCTGCCGGGTTAACCACCATTGTCACCAGCGCTGTCAGTTTATCCACTAAATCAGTTAAGACTTGAGCCGGCGGGCGCACAGGGCCTCCTGCCCCGGCAGCCGTCGCCGCCGCTGACCTAGAAATTAGTGTTGCTGCAGTCGATGAGTGTTGCACCGGCTGTGTACCGGCCATGAAGATCACAACCCTGTTCGGCAGCTCACAGGGATCCGGAATACTGTCGCCATCGGAATAGCCCCCGAGCCGACCATCTTGTAATTGGTATAAAGACTCAGTCTCGCCGGTGGACGATTCACCATCGGAGTAAACGACGGTCTCATCGCCAGACTCCGATACAACCTCATATTCCACTCCGTGGTTGAATCCCACGAAGGCACGTTTCATGGCAGGCTGAACACGGGCGGGTCTCGCACGCTGAGCCGTCTCGATGAGGTCGCTGCAGATGTCCGGCTCAAGGCCCGGGTCGCCGATTTTGCCAATGAAGACATGAATTCCGCCGAAGGGGACCCGGTACCCGTACTCAATTGAGTCGGCCTCGGGGCCCCAGCCTGCGTCGTCTATGTAGAGCTTGCCACGACGACTTTTGGTCATCCGGCCCACAGCGTATCCCTTGAGCCCTTCGAAGCTGCCCTCTAAGAAATTGAAACCATCGTGCGGTAGCCCCACGGTGGGCGCCAACTATCATGGAATTGTCACGTCAGATGTCCTAGTGTAAGGACTTAGTCGTGGAGCCATCGCAACGAGATTAGCTTAAAGGGGTTAAACAGGGCAGAAAGACATGAGGATTTTATACTGGTTCGGCCCCTTGCGGTGAAGGTAAAGGCCTAATCCAGTTTGAGGTCGTATTGCTAAGGTTTCGATGAGCAGGGAGCGAATACGCTAAGCCTGGCTCTCGATCTCTTGTTTCTTGCCCTAAGCCGCCGCCGGGTCGTCCCCTTATATACACGGGTTGACGCCCCGCGGTCTACAGAGTCCCGGCCGGCTCATATATGTGTCCGGCTCGGACACCAATTACATATGCCTTACAATACAAGTCATGGATACATGGCGGTTTATAACTGTGGGCCTTAAGCCGCCTCTGGGATTGGGCCCTCTACTCAGCCTATCTATGAACCGCCATTGCGATCTTGGGCTTCATGGAGACGAATCATCATCAGGATGACCCGGCCCCTCCTGGCGGGTCATGCCTGATAGTCATATCCCCAACAGTAATGGTGTGTCCAAACTTCGTAACCGCACTTTATTAGATGTAGTGCGATCTATGATGTCTCTTACTGATTTACCGCTATCATTTTGGGGTTATGCTTTAGAGATGGCTGCATTCAAGGGCACCATCTAAATCCGTTGAGACGACACCATATGAATTGTGGTTTGGCAAGGAACCCAAGTTGTCGTTTCTTAAAGTTTGGAGCTGCGATGCTTATCTGAAAAAGCTTCAACCTGATAAACTCGAACCCAAATCAGAGAAATGTGTCTTCATAGGATACCCATAGGAAACTATTGGGTACACCTTCTATCACAGATCCGAAGGCAAGATATTCATTGCTAAGAATGGATCCTTTCTAGAGAAGGAGTTTCTCTCAAAAGAAGTGAGTGGGAGGAAAGTAGAACTTGATGAGGTAATTGTACCTTCTCCCGAATTGGAAAGTAGTCCATCACAGAAATTAGTTCCAGTGATTCCTACACCAATTAGTGAGGAAGCTAATGATGATGATCATGAAACTTCGTATCAAGTTACTACCGAACCTCGTAGGTCAACCAGAATAAGATCTGCACCAGAGTGGTACGGTGATCCTGTTCTGGAAGTCATGTTACTTAACCATGAGAACCTACGAACTATGAGGAAGCGATGATGAGCCCAGATTCCGCGAAATGTCTTGAGGCCATGAAATCTAAGATGGGATCCATGTATGAGAACAAAGAATGGACTTTGGTTGACTTGCCCGATGATCGGCAAGACATAGAGAATAAATGGATCTTCAAGAAGAAGACTGACGCTGACGGTAATGTTACTATCTACAAAGCTCTACTTGTTGCGAATGGTTTTTGACAAGTTCAAGGAGTTGACTATGATGAGACTTTCTCACCCGTAGTGTCGTGGAATTGTCACGGCAGATGTCCTTGGGCTAGGACTTAGTCGTGGAGCCATCGCAACTAGGAAGCTTGAAGGGGTTATGCGGGACAAGGAACACGAGGGTTTATACTGGTTCGGCCCCTTACGGTGAAGGTAAAAGCCTACGTCCAGTTCGAGGTGTTATTGATTAGGGTTACGATCGCCAGGGAGCTAAACACTTATCCCGGCTCTCGGAGAGATTGTTGTCGCCCCAAAACCGCTGCCGGGTCGTCCCTTTATATAGGGAGGCTGACGCCCAGCAGCCCTTAGAGTCCCGGTCGGCTCATAAGAGTGTCCGGCTCGGGCTCTAAAACAATACTTGCCTTACACTACAAGTCTACTATAACAATGATTGTAACTACGGGCTTTAAGCCATATCCGGGTCTCAGCCCATCTCTAGCCCATTATCCTGAAACTTAGCTCCGGGCTTCTGGTAATGATCCTTGGAGTAACCCGGCCCTCCTGGCGGGTGACCCCCAGGTCTATATCCTCAACATTAGGCCCCAGATTGACTTGAGCCGGCTCGTGTCAATCTTCAGCTCCGCAGTCAGAAAAAATCTCCGGCTTATCATTCATGTGAAGGTCATAACCCGGAGTGACGTCATCCTCTGGACTCCGGGTAATCCGCCGTGACGTCATCCTCCACTAAGTCCGTTTTTTACTCCGCCAGATCCGCAACGGATCTTTGCTTTTACTGACCTTCCGAGAATCGAGGCGTCATGAGGGGGGAGATAACCACGCCGTGGCCTCCTCAAATCCCGCGCCCGCTTATGACTCGGCCTTATAAATAGGCCGGCCCGGCACTCTCTTCTTCACATTCTCCTTCTTCCTCGCACTGCCGTTCCTCTGCCCGAGCTTCTGCCGCCGCCGCCGTCGCACCCCTGGTCTTCCTCAACCCGGCCGCTGCATCAACCTGACTCGGACCAGATAACGTCGGCGACCTCCGCTCTTCTCCAGCTCCGGTGAGTCCCCTCTGCCTTACTAGCATAGATCTAGGACAGAGTTCATCTGTGTTCTTCATGTTCATCACTGTTACCGCAAGTTTCGGTAACCCCTGTAGCCACTGCCCCCGTTGATCCTTAGGCTTGTGTAGAACCACCGCGGTAGATATCTGAGGTTCATTTCTTCTGCAAGAACACCTCTTTTTATTGCATAAGGACTGGGTTCCATCTCAAGAACCTCCCCTGCTTCTGTTTTTTAGGTCTAGAAAACTTTCTCCGCTCCGACTACTTTGATCCAAAAAAGTTACTGTAATATGTGAAATCTGTTTACCACACTTAGTAAAAACTGCAGTCCTTGAATCTTAGCGGCTTATATTTCCGGCTTAGAGAAAACACGCACCGTAGAACTTTCTGGTTTAAAGAGAATCATGCTCTGTAGTATCTTCCGACTTAACCGCAGTAAGCCGTCGACGACCAACTTATCCTAAAAGCCCCGACGGCTTAGATAACCCACCGTATCAATACATACCATTAGTCCCCTTCATAAGCCGTCATTGTAACTTGAATGATATACTCCGGCTTATAATTAACCCGGACACTTTTCTCTTCCTCGTAGACCACCAACCGTCACCATGCCTCCCAAGGCTCCCATCACTTGCAACTGGATGAAATCCAGCGTCACCGAAGAGACCCTGGCCAACTTCGTTAAATCCGGATATCTGCCTAAGAAGGAAGTGATGTCCTATCGTGCCCCTGACCCGTCCGAAGAAAGGCCACAGCCGAGAGACGGGGAGGTAGTGATCTTTGCCGACCATATGAGCCGGGGCTTCGCACCGCCCGGCTCAAAATTCTTCCGGGACGTGCTCAACTTCTTTGATCTTCGGCCTCAGGATATAGGACCCAATTCCATATCCAACATCTGCAACTTCCAAGTTTTTTGTGAAGTATATCTTGGAGAAGAGCCGAGTCTGCTGCTCTTCAGAGAGCTGTTCTATTTGAACCGCCAAACCGAGTGCGCAAACGGTCCAAGTCTAGAGTTAGGCGGCATCTCCATCCAACGGCGCAGGGATTGTCTGTTCCCTTACGCAGAACCGCCAAGTCACCCCAAGGACTGGAACATGACTTGGTTCTACTGCCAAGACACGTCCCCGGCTGATGAGAGCCCGCTGCCCGGCTTTCGCCCAACGCGCCTGGAGCCAACTCATCCATTATCCGACAAACTGACTGCCGCAGAACGCCAGCCTCTGCTTCCAACGATCAACAAGATCAAAGCCCTGCTAGGCAATGGTCTGAACGGAATTGACCTGGTCCGGGTCTGGATCTCATGGCGGGTGATCCCATTGAGCCGCCGCCCCGGCTTAATGTGTGAGTACACCGGGCGAAAGGATGACCCGCAGAGGCACAGTCGCAATGATCTTCCAGAAGACGTTGCTGAAGAAGAGACCAAGGCTCTTTTAAACGAGAGCCTGGTAGACTGTGGAAGAACCGGGCTAGCCCCGTTCTGCAAGACCAATCCAGCCCCAGCGGTAAGCCGCTGACTTTAACCTTTCCATTTTGTTTTACCTGTCATCTTACTAAGAACTCATTACTGTATTTCTCAGGCTGATAATAAATTCTGGCGGGTCAAGTATGACCATGAGGCGGCCAAGAAGGCCAGGAAGGCGAAGAAAGCCGCCAAGAGAGCCGCCCCTCGCAAAAAGGGAAACAGACCCACTGCTTCGGAACTGCTGCAATTAAGCGATAGCTCCGAATCAGAGGTAACCCTTAATCTTTTAAATTCTTGCAGTATATGTTGTCTGATGCTATCCGCCTTATCAACACTTGCTTATTGACAGGATGACACCGGCGCCAGTAACCCGGTGGTCGAAGAGGTAACATCACTTTCCTCCGGCTCGGAGCCTTTACCACAGCTGAAAGTCCGAAGGGTAACCCGGAAAGTAAGCTTTTCCCATCCATTAGCTCACCGAGACCCTCAATTTCTTTTGAAGCAGCAGGTTCACGAGAGCCGGCGTCACACCCGGGCCCGCAAGGACGCCGACCTCTCCACTGGGTTACCCGACGCAACGAGGAAACGCCGCACTGAGGTTTTTTCTCACCTGTACCCTTTTCATCCGTTGGCGGGTGTCATCCGTCAGCCACTCAACTCTTCTGACTCCAATTACCAGGAGACCTCCCCCTCCTCGGGTGACTCCATGCAGTCAAGTCTGCCGGCCTTCAAGACTGCCCCCGGGTAATAACAATCTCCTTACATTATCTGTCTGTACTTACCCTTTGTATGCCTAACACTTCTGCCTTTTCAGTGCCCAGGCAAAGCTCACCAAAAGAGCAAAGAAGACCAGGTCAGCCGGAGTGCCCGACTTGCCTGAGCCGGAGACGACGGCTCAAGAGCCGCCAGTCGCCTCCGCCCCTGAAGCTACCATTCCCATGGATACGGCGCCTGAAGCCCCTGCCCCGACCACCAAGACAACGACCGCAGCCTTAGCTAACCCGGAGGCCTCCGGCTCAGCCCCACCAGCTAACGACCCGGACGTGGTAATTACCCGGACGGAGTTTGTTGAGCCGGGGAGGCCGACCGCGCTGGCCAAATGCTCCGCGAGGGAGGAGTTACTGCAACCCCACCGGGTGAATCTGGATCTCTCCAGCTACACCGACTTAAGTATTGGAGAACTCGTCTCAGGCTACATCAGCCAGGTTCACAAGAGCCGGGACGCCGAGATCGCCATGGTCAACCAGATCCAACAAAAATCTGAGGTAACCTTCTGCTGTTCTCTTACTTTCCGCATAGTGATCCTTGCCATTCTAGCCCCCAAGTCTAGGACTTATACTTGAATATGTTGTAGACTTTAGATTCCGGCTTACTGAACTGAGCCGGCCGTACATAGATAGATACGTTCAATATGCATTAGCCCCCAAGTGCCAAGTGTCTTTGCTTGGAAAGCGCTTGGGACTTTATAGAATGACTTTTAACAACCCGGAAATATATGCAGGCTGTTGGCAAGAAATTAGAGTCGGACCTGGCGGATCTCAAGAGCCGGCTGAAGGCACAAGAGATGGAGACCCGGAAGGCAAATGCCAAGTTTGTCTCCAGCATCGCCGCTCAGGAGAAATTGAAGACTGAATTCGACGCTGGGCGGAAGGCCTGGGCTGAGGAGAAAGCTGCACTGGTGACCCGGGCAGAACAGGCGGAGAAGGCCCTCACTGAGAAGACCGCTGAGCTCTCCAGTCTAAAGCGCCAAGTGTCCCAAATGGTAGCTGCCATCTTCGGTAAGTTGCCTCACCGGCTTTCATTCAAGTTGGAATGTTTACATCTCTTAACTCATCCTTATCACCGGGTCATCTGATGTTGTTAAACAGGTTCCAGAAGCGCCAACTTGAACCAGAGCGTGGTCACCAAGTTAAAGGCCGTGTACACCCTGGTGGAACAGCTCTACACCGGGTCACAGCGGGCTTTAGCTGTGGTGGCCCTGTCAAATGAAGTGCCGACTCATCTGGCCGAAGTCCTGCGCCGGCTCGCAGTTCTGCCGTAGCGGATCCAGGAGCTACGACGAGCATCCGCGAGATCCGGAGCAATCGCCGCACTGAGCCGGGCCAAAGCCTTCTTGCCGGAGCTAGACCCGGCCGATATCGCCCTGGGTTACCCTAGCCTGGAAGAAGACGGCTCAGCGTTCGACCAGAAGGACTTCGCGGCTTGTGTGAAGGCTGTGCGCCCGGTGGCCACCATCATCGGGAACGACACCGATTTAACCAAGTATCAGCCGGGATACAACGCGGAGAATCAGAGGATTCCAACCCCTCGCTATGAAGCTATCAATCTGATTCCCCCGGCTCGCCAGCACACCTTCGCCCCGGAGATTAACCCGGCTGGGTTAATTGACGAAGAAGCTCAGTTCGAAGCTCTCAGCGGCATCAACTGGAAGTCGTCGACCTTCGAAGCCTTGGGATCAGCCGGAGCAGAAGATGAACCGGGGACTTCGACTCAGCAGGCGTCATAAACCGGCTAGCAGCTCACCAAACAACGCTCCAACCTTGAAACTTTGAAAGATTTTTGTAATAGAGTAGGTGCAACAATTTATCTCTGCCGTGCCATCGTGCACGTAATGAATGCTGAAATCCTTTGAAGTCATTCTTTTGATGCTCCTCCGGGTCGGAATTATCCCTTTGTTCTTCTCAACCTTAAAAAGTGCCTTTAAATATCTGCATAGAAAGGCAAATTACAAGTCGCAAAGCGGCTTACCGCCCTGAGAATCAGGTGTTTGAGATGGATAACCCAGGATACGAACCAAAAAAGATCGGTCCTTAACTATACTCGAACATAGCTGTGATGACACACTTAACAGCCTGTAAGCATACTTCCGGGTTAAATAACCCGGGTAGCACGGTTGGTACCCTAACTCGAATTTATTTGTCTTGATGACATCCATGATGCTCAACTAACAAGATAAACCAAAATTAAGCCGGCAAGTGAAACCCGGCAGTACATACTTTGACATGATCAAAGCAAGTTTGTGGTAAAATATAAAAACTTAAGGGCTTCCGGTTCGAATACGACCAGAAACTCGGTCCAAAGGGGTTAAGCTAAGATTCGGATACGATCATATAGCCCCCAGTGGGTTTGGCGATGCCAATCAAGAGGGTATCGACAGCTATGTTCTCTTTGGTTCGAATACGACCCATGTTTGAACAGGAAGCCCCCAAGTGATTCTGAAAATTTGTTTAACGACGCTGATTCGAATACGATCCACGTCGGTTCTCAGAGGGGTTACACTATGATTCAAATATGACCAGAGGCAACTTCCCAATGAGCTCGGCACTTTGCCAATCAAATGGGTATCGACAGCTATGTTCTCTTTGGTTCGAATACGACCCATGTGTGAACAGGAAGCCCCCAAGCGACTTTACTGCTTACAGCTAGATTCGAAGATGATCATAAGCCGGATCTTCTGTAAGTCAGCATGTAACAACACACATTTTCGGAAGAGAGCAAAGGACAGAGGTCCTGCTTTATTGCTTTATCATAATATATACATGGCTGAGATAAATATGTACATCACAAGAGTCGGAAGCTCAAGTGTAGTAAGGCCGAAGCTGAGCTATGTTCCACGGCCGACGGGTCTCCTCCTTAGATTTACGTGAGTCCTTATGCTCCCGGATATCAATGAGGTAATATGACCCGTTGTGCAAGTTCTTACTGACCACAAAAGGCCCTTCCCAAGGTGGGGATAACTTGTGTGCATCTGTTTGATCCTGGATGAGCCGGAGCACCAGGTCGCCCTCCTGGAAGACCCGGGATTTGACCCGGCGGCTATGATAACGGCGCAGGTCTTGTTGGTAAATCGCTGAACGGGCGGCTGCCACATCACGCTGTTCGTCCAGCAAGTCCAGAGCATCTTGGCGCGCCTGTTCATTATCCGTCTCAACATAAGCCGCCACACGAGGTGAATCATGACGGATGTCGCTGGGGAGAACTGCTTCTGCTCCATAAACCATGAAGAAAGGCGTGAAGCCTGTAGACCTGTTAGGAGTAGTGTTGATGCTCCATAAAACGGAGGGCAACTCCTCCACCCAACAACCTGGCGTCCGTTGCAAAGGGACCAAGAGCCGGGGTTTAATGCCCTTCAGAATCTCCTGGTTAGCTCTCTCAGCTTGACCATTGGATTGGGGGTGTGCCACTGAAGAGACATCGAGCCGGATATGCTCTCTTTGACAAAACTCCTCCATAGCGCCTTTGGACAGATTAGTGCCATTGTCTGTTATGATGCTGTGTGGAAAGCCGAAGCGGAAGATCACCTTTTTCATAAATTGAACCGCCGTGGCTGCATCACACTTGCTAACTGGCTCAGCTTCCACCCACTTCGTGAATTTGTCCACTGCCACCAAGAGGTGGGTCTTCTTATCCTTGGACCGTTTAAAAGGCCCGACCATATCAAGCCCCTAGACCGCAAAGGGCCAAGTGATCGGGATCATCCTCAATTCCTGAGCCGGCACATGAGCCCGTCGGGAGAACCTTTGGCAGCCATCACATTTACTGACCAAGTCCTCTGCATCAGCGTGAGCCGTCAGCCAATAAAAACCATGACGGAAAGCCTTGGCCACAAGAGATTTTGAACCGGCATGATGGCCACAATCCCCTTCATGGATCTCGCGCAAGATCTCTTGACCTTCCTCAGGGGAGATACAACGCTGGAATGCCCCTGAAACACTGCGATGATGCAACTCGCCATCGATAACAATCATTGACTTAGCCCGCCGGGTTATTTGCCTGGCCAGAATTTCATCCTCAGGCAACTCTCCCCGGGTTATATAAGCCAGGAATGGTATTGTCCAGTCTGGTATGATATGCAGAGCCGCCACCAGTCGTGCCTCCGGGTCAGGGATAGCCAAGTCCTCCTCTGTAGGCAACTTAACCGAAGGGTTATATAGGACATCCAGGAAAGTGTTAGGCGGCACCGGCTTTCGCTGAGAGCCTAGCCGGCTTAACGCGTCAGCCGCCTCGTTCCGCCTGCGATCGATATGCTCCACTTGGTATCCCTGGAAGTGCCCGGCAATGGCATCAACCTCGCGGCGATAAGCCGCCATTAGAGGATCCTTAGAATCCCAGGTGCCAGATACTTGTTGAGCCACCAAGTCCGAGTCACCAAAACACCTCACCCGGCTTAAGCTCATTTCCTTAGCCACCCGAAGACCGTGGAGCAAAGCCTCGTATTCCGCCGCATTATTAGTGCAAGGAAACATCAACCGTAGCACATAATGGAACTTGTCACCTTTAGGGGAAGCCAAGACAACACCAGCCCCCGAGCCCTCCAGCTGCCTGGACCCATCAAAGTGAATAGTCCAATAAGTGTTATCCGGCTTTTGCTCGGGTACTTGTGACTCTGTCCAATCATTGATGAAATCCACCAAGGCCTGAGACTTGACAGCAGTGCGTGGCACATATTTAAGGTCATGAGGTCCAAGCTCTATAGCCCACTTAGCAATTCTCCCTGTAGCCTCTCTGTTTTGGATAATATCACCAAGAGGGGCGGAACTGACCACAGTAATGGGATGACCCTGAAAATAATGCTTAAGCTTCCGGCTCGCCATAAACACCCCATACACGAGCTTCTGCCAATGTGGATACCTCTGCTTGGACTCAATGAGCACCTCACTGATATAATAAACCGGCCGCTGAACCGGATGCTCCTTTCCCGCCTCCTTGCGCTCCACCACAATAGCCACGCTGACGGCTCGTGCGTTTGCCGCCACGTACAGCAGCAAGGGCTCCTTATCAACCGGAGCAGCAAGGACAGGGGGCTCTGCCAGTTGCTTTTTCAAATCCTCAAAAGCGGTATTAGCTGCATCATTCCAGATGAAGTTGTCAGTTTTCTTCATCAACTGATATAAGGGCATAGCCTTCTCACCCAACCGACTTATAAACCGGCTTAAAGCAGCGATGCGACCCGCCAAACGCTGAACGTCATTTATGCACGCCGGCTTAACCAAGGAAGTGACGGCCTTGATCTTCTCCGGGTTAGCCTCAATGCCTCTGTCAGAAACCAAGAAACCCAATAGCTTGCCCGCAGGAACACCAAAAACACATTTGGCCGGGTTAAGCATCATCTTGTAGACCCGGAGATTATCGAAGGTTTCCCTTAAGTCATCTATCAGGGTTTCCTCCTTGATGGACTTAACCACAATATCGTCCACGTACGCGTGAACATTGCGCCCGATCTGTTTATGGAGACAATTCTATACACAACGCTGGTAAGTCGCCTGCGCACACTTGAGCCCAAAGGGCATAGAGACATAGCAGAAGGCTCCAAAGGGAGCGATGAACGCCGTCTTCTCCTGGTCCTTAACTGCCATTTTAATCTGATGATACCCGGAATAAGCATCCAAGAAACTTAAGCGTGCAAAACCTGCCGTAGCATCAATGATTTGATCGATACGGGGGAGAGCAAAAGGATCAGCCGGGCACGCCTTGTTCAAGTCCGTGTAGTCCACACACATCCGCCAGGTGCCATTCTTTTTAAGTACAAGCACCGGGTTAGCCAACCACTCTGGGTGAAAAACCTCAACAATGAACCCGGCCGCCAAAAGCCGGGCCACTTCTTCACTAATAGCCTTCCGCCTCTCTTCATTGAACCGTCGAAGGAACTGTCTGCCGGCTTAAATTTTGGATCAACATTGAGAGTGTGCTCAGCGAGTTCTCTAGGTACACCTGGCATGTCAGAAGGTTTCCATGCAAAGATGTCCCTATTCTCACGGATGAACTCGATGAGCGCGCCTTCCTATTTCGGGTCCAGATTTGCACTGATGCTGAACTGCTGAGACGAGTCACCTGGAACAAAATCAACAAGTTTAGTCTCATCAGCTGATTTAAACTTCATTGCTGGTTCATTCTCCGTGGTTGGCTTTTTCAGAGAGGTCATATCTGTTGGGTCAACATTGTCTTTATAAAATTTCAACTCTTCTGTGGCACAAACAGACTCTGCATAAGCCGCGTCACCTTCCTCACACTCCAGAGCCACTTTCCGGCTGCCGTGAACCGTAATGGTCCCGTTGTGACCCGGCATCTTGAGTTGTAAGTACACATAACACGGCCGTGCCATGAACTTGGCGTAAGCCGGCCGCCCGAATATAGCATGGTATGGACTTCTTATCTTGACCACCTCAAAGGTCAACTTTTCCACCCTGTAGTTGTTCTCATCACCGAAGGCCACTTCCAGTTCGATCTTGCCGACTGGATAAGCCGATTTACCAGGTACCACACCATGGAAGATAGTATTTGACTGGCTGAGGTTCTTATCAACTAGCCCCATACGACGGAAAGTCTCATAATAGAGGATGTTGATGCTGCTGCCTCCATCCATGAGTACCTTTGTGAACTTATAGCCTCCCACCTGAGGAGCCACTACTAAGGCCAGGTGGCCCGGGTTATCCACCCGGGGAGGGTGATCCTCCCTACTCCACACTATGGGCTGCTCCGACCACCGTAAGTAGCGTGGAACCGCCGGCTCAACAGCATTAACAGCCCTCTTGTGAAGCTTCTCGTCTCGTTTGCACAAACTAGTGGTGAACACGTGATACTGTCCACCGCTAAGTTGCTTCGGGTTGGTCTGATAGCCCCCCTGTTGCTGTTGATGACCCTGACCAGACTGTTGATTGAAGCCCCCTTGACCGTTCTGAGGACCGGAATTTGACCCGCCACCCGGGCCATGAAAGTCGCCAGCGCCGGAGCCGCCTGCGCCTGGGCCGCCGCCCGGGCCATTGTAGTTTTTAAAGGCCTTCATGATAGCACAATCCTTCCACAGATGAGTCGCTGGCTTCTCTCTAGAGCCGTGTCTCGGACAAGGTTCATTCAACAGCTGCTCCAGAGAAGGTCCTGACCCGCCGCCTCGGGGAGGGGGCCTCCCCTTGCGTCGCTGGTTGTTGCCTTGGGTGTTGGCTACGAACTCCAGGCTGCCATCGGCCTTGCGCTTGCCTCCTCCTTGATTCCCCGGGTTAAACCGAGGGCCCTTGCCATTGCCGTTCTTCTTTCCCTTCCCTGTCCTTTCATCATCTGAAGGGGGATCCTTGGTACCATTGGAATCCGCGTATTTGACAAGAGCCGCCATTAGTGTACCCATATCCGTGCAGTCACGTTTAAGCCACCCAAGCTTCATCTTTAGGGGCACAAAACGACAGTTCTGTTCTAACATCAAGACTGCAGAGCCGGCGTCCATCTTATCTGATGAATGTATGATCTCCTTGACCCGGCGAACCCAATGGGTCGTGGACTCACCCTCCTGCTGCTTACAGTTAGTCAAATCCACAATCGACATAGACTGCCTACAGGTATCCTTGAAGTTTTGAATGAACCGGGCCTTCAGCTCAGTCCAAGACCCAATGGAGTTCGGTGGCAGCCCTTTTAACCACGTGCGGGCAGTTCCATCTAACATCATGGTGAAATACTTGGCCATGGCCGCCTCGCTGACCTCTAGCAGTTCCATAGCCATCTCATAACTTTCAATCCAGGCCGCAGGCTGTAAGTCAGCTGTATAATTAGGCACCTTCCTAGGGCCCTTGAAATCCTTAGGTAGACGTTCATTACGGATGGCCGGCACCAAACAAGGGACACCCCCGGTCCTGGTAGAAATACCCACATCAACGGACGCCGTTGGATAAGCCGGGGGGGTCTGATAAGCCGTCAACTGCGGCACCTGCTCCGCCTCTTGCCGTGCTTGGTCTGCGGCGTAGAAGGTTCCAACATGAGCCGGGCCATGGCCAGGGGGCGGGTCATGGCGTCGGACATTACTTGAGCCGGTCGCCGAGACCATGTGCCGGCTGTAACTCGGGCTCTGGCCTGGGCGAGGAGTTGAGTGGATCCGGTCCCGGCTGTAGGAGTATGCCTCTTGCTGTGCTAGAGCCGTCTGCAGGTGTTCTCTGACCCGGCGGGTCTCAATAGCCGTCGGAGAGTCGCCATCGACGGGCAGAGCCGCCAGCCGTGCCGCTGCGGCGATCATGTTCTCCAGCGGGTTATTATAATGGCCCGGGGGTATTGGTACATACTGAGGTGGGGCGGGGGGCCCCTGGGGTGGTCCCATTACTAGTGGCTGAATAAGGGGTCCCGACCCGGGCGCAATGACCCCTGGTGGGTTACTGGATCCCGCACCCGGCGTGTTGAATAGATTGCGCGGATCGTAAACCGGCGGGAGTCGAGACTGGGCCTTCTGATGCCTCCTTCTCATGACCTCGTTGGCCGCGTTCTGATCCATCGTGAGTTGGAAGGACTGCGCCTGGATCAACTGAGTCCGGGCGTCGAGAGCCGCCCGCTCCGCCGCCAGCCTGATCCCTTCTGCTGCAAGATCCTCTTTTGCTTTCATCAGATCCAATTTTAACTGTGCCACCTCCGCGTCATGCTGGGCTTGATCTGCCGGGTCAACCGTGGCAGTTAACAGGGCCGTCATCTTATCTGTGAGATCCATCAGCACCTGAGCCGGGGAAGGCTCCGGGTTTTCTGATCCGGTAGCGGGGTTCTGAACAGGCTGCGCACCAGCCATAAAAACTCCGACCTGACTTGGCGGCTCAAAAAGGTCCGGAATACTGTTGCCATCGGAATAACTCATGAGCCTGCCATCTTGAAGTTGGTACAACGAGTTTGACTCATCAGCGGCCGACTCGCCGTCAGAGCCGGCGGCCGCCTCATCCCCAGACCCAGATGGATCGGAGGGCCTTCCATGGATGCATCCCACAAAAGCGCGTTTTAAGGCAGGCCGGGCCCGGGCGGGTCGTGCGCGCTGAGCCGTTTCGATGAGATCGGCGCAGAGACCCGGCTCGCGGCCCGGCTCACCAACCTTGCCAATGAAGACATGAATTCCGCCAAAGGGGACCCGGTACCCGTACTCCACTGAGCCGGCGTCGGGGCCCCAGTCTGCGTCGTCGATGTAGAGCCTGCCGCGACGACTCTTGGTCATCCGGCCCACAGCGTATCCCTTGAGCCCTTCGAAGCTGCCCTTCAAGAACTCAAATCCACCGTGCGCTCGCCCCACGGTGGGCGCCAACTGTCGTGGAATTGTCACGGCAGATGTCCTTGGGCTAGGACTTAGTCATGGAGCCATCGCAACTAGGAAGCTTGAAGGGGTTATGCGGGACAAGGAACACGAGGGTTTATACTGGTTCGGCCCCTTACGGTGAAGGTAAAAGCCTACGTCCAGTTCGAGGTGTTATTGATTAGGGTTACGATCGCCAGGGAGCTAAACACTTATCCCGGCTCTCGGAGAGATTGTTGTCGCCCCAAAACCGCTGCCGGGTCGTCCCTTTATATAGGGAGGCTGACGCCCAGCAGCCCTTAGAGTCCCGGTCGGCACATAAGAGTGTCCGGCTCGGGCTCTAAAACAATACTTGCCTTACACTACAAGTCTACTATAACAATGATTGTAACTACGGGCTTTAAGCCATATCCGGGTCTCAGCCTATCTCTAGCCCATTATCCTGAAACTTAGCTCCGGGCTTCTGGTAATGATCCTTGGAGTAACCCGGCCCTCCTGGCGGGTGACCCCCAGGTCTATATCCTCAACACGTAGCGATGCTTAAGTCTGTCCGAATCATGTTAGAATTGCCGCATTTTATGATTATGAAATTTGGCAAATGGATGTCAAAAATGCATTCCTTAATGGTTATCTTAAAGAAGAGTTGTATATGATGCAACCAGAAGGTTTTGTCGATCCAAAAGGTGCTAACAAAGTGTGCAAGCTCAAGCGATCCATTTATGGACTGGTGCAAGCCTCTCGGAGTTGGAATATACGCTTTGATAGTGTGATCAAAGCATATGGTTTTATACAGACTTTTGGAGAAGCCTGTATTTACAAGAAAGCGAGTGGGAGCTCTGTAGCATTTCTGATATTATATGTGGATGACATATTGTTGATCGGAAATGATACTGAATTTCCGAATAGCATAAAAGGATACTTGAATAAGAATTTTTCAATGAAAGACCTCAGTGAAGTTGCTTATATATTGGGCATGAAGATCTATAGAGATAGATCAAGACGCTTAATTGGACTTTCACAAAGCACATACCTTGATGAAATTCTGAAGAAGTTCAAAATGGATCAAGCAAAGAAAGGGTTCTTGCCTGTGTTACAAGGTGTGAAGTTGAGTCAGACTCAATGCCCGACCACTACAGAAGATAGAGAGAAAATGAAAGTCATTCCATATGCTTCAGCCATAGGTTCTATCATGTATGCAATGCTGTGTACCAGACCTGACGTGTGCCTTGCTATTAGTTTAGCAGGGAGGTACCAAAGTAATCCAGGGGTGGATCACTGGACAGCTGTCAAGAACATCCTAAAATACCTGAAAAGGACTAATGATATGTTTCTCATTTATGGAGGTGACAAAAAACTCGTCGTAAATGGTTACGTCGATGCAAGCATTAACACTGATCCGGATGACTCTACGTCACAAACCGGATACGTATTTTTATTGAATGGTGGAGCTATCAGTTGGTGCAGTTCCAAGCAGAGCATTGTGGCTGGATCTACGTGTGAAGCGGAGTACTTAGCTGCTTCGGAAGCAGCAAATGAAGGAGTCTGGATGAAGGATTTCATATCTGATCTAGGTGCCATACCTAGTGCATCGGGTCCAATGAAAATATTTTGTGACAATACTGGTGCAATTGCCTTGGCAAAGGAATCCAGATTTCAGAAGAGAACCAAGCACATCAAGAGACGCTTCCATTCCATCCGCGATCAAGTCAAGGAGGGAGACATAGAGATTTGCAAGATACATACGGATCTGAATGTAGCAGACCCATTGACTAAGCCTCTCTCACGAGCAAAACATGATCAGCACCAAGACTCCATCGGTGTTAGAATCATTACTATGTAATCTAGATTATTGACTCTAGTGCAAGTGGGAGACTGAAGGAAATATGCCCTAGAGGCAATAATAAAGTTGTCATTTATATTTCCTTATATCATGATAAATGTTTATTATTCATGCTAGAATTGTATTAACCGGAAACTTAGTACATGTGTGAATACATAGACAAACAAAGTGTCACTAGTATGCCTCTACTTGACTAGCTTGTTAATCAAAGATGGTTGAGTTTCCTAACCATACACATGTTTTGTCATTTGAGTAACGAGATCACATCATTAGAGAATGATGTGATTGACTTGACCCATCCGTTAGCTTAGCACTATGATCGTTTAGTTTATTGCTATTGCTTTCTTCATAACTTATACATGTTCCTATGACTATGAGATTATGCAACTCCCGAATACCGGAGGAACACTTAGTGTGCTATCAAACGTCACAACGTAACTGGGTGATTATAAAGATGCTCTACAGGTGTCTCCGATGGTGTTTGTTGAGTTGGCATAAATCGAGATTTCCAAGCAGAGCGTCGTGGCGGGATCTACGTGTGAAGCAGAATACATAGCTACTTCAGAAGCATCAAATGAAGGAGTCTGGATGAAGGAGTTCATATCCGATCTAGGTGTCATACCTAGTGCATCGGGTCCAATGAAAATCTTTTGTGACAATACTGGTGCAATTGCCTTGGCAAAGGAATCCAGATTTCACAAGAGAACCAAGCACATCAAGAGACGATTCAATTCCATCCGTGATCAAGTCAAGGAGGGAGACATAGAGATTTGCAAGATACATATGAATCTGAATGTTGCAGACCAGTTGACTAAGCCTCTCTCACGAGCAAAACATGATCAGCACAAAGACTCTATGAGTGTTAGGATCATTACTATGTAATCTAGATTATTGACTCTAGTGCAAGTGGGAGACTGAAGGAAATATGCCCTAGAGGAAATAATAAAGTTGTTATTTATATTTCCTTATATCATGATAAATGTTTATTATTCATGCTAGAATTGTATTAACCAGAAACTTAGTACATGTGTGGATACATAGACAAACAGAGTGTCCCTAGTATGCCTCTACTTGACTAGCTCGTTAATCAAAGATGGTTAAGTTTCCTATCCATAGACATGTGTTGTCATTTGATGAACGGGATCACATCATTAGAGAATGATGTGATGGACAAGACCCATCCGTTAGCTTTGCATAATGATCGTTTAGTTTTTCTGCTATTGCTTTCTTCATGACTTATACATGTTCCTTAGACTATGAGATTATGCAACTCCTTAATACCAGAGGAACACCTTGTGTGCTATCAAACGTCACAACATAACTGGGTGATTATAAAGATGCTCTACAGGTGTCTCCGATGGTGTTTGTTGAGTTGGCATAGATCGAGATTAGGATTTGTCACTCCGTGTATCGGAGAGGTATCTTTGGGCCCTCTCGGTAATGCACATCATTATAAGCCTTGCAAGCAATGTGACTAATGAGTTAGTTGCGGGATGATGCATTACGTAACGAGTAAAGAGACTTTCCGGTAACGAGATTGAACTAGGTATGAGGATATCGACGATCGAATCTCGGGCAAGAAACATACCGATGACAAAGGGAACAACGTATGTTGTTATGCGGTTTGACTGATAAAGATCTTCGTAGAATATGTAGGAGCCAATATGAGCATCTAGGTTCCGCTATTGTTTATTGACCGGAGAGGTGTCTCGGTCATGTCTACATAGTTCCCGAACGTTCGATGACGATTTGTATTATGAGTTTCATGTTTTGATGAACCGAAGTTTGTTAGGAGTCCCGGATAAGATCACGGACATGACGAGGAGTCTCGAAATGGTCGAGACATAAAGATTGATATATTGGAAGGTTATGTTTGGACACCGGAATGGTTTCGGATAGGTTTGAGCATTTACCGGAGTACCGGGGGATTACCGGAACCCGCCGAGGGGTTAATGGGCCTTCATGGGCCCTAGTGGAAGAGAGGAGGCGGCGGCCAGGTGGAGGAGCCATCCCCCAAGCCCAATCCAAATTGGACTAGGGTTGGGGGGCGACCCCCTTTCCTTCTCTCCTCCTCCTCTTTCCCCCCTTCTCCTTGTAGGAATAGGAAAGGGGGGGGGGGTCGAATCCTACTTGGACCGGGAGTCCAAGTAGGACTCCCCCCCCTTGGCGCGCCACACCTATGGCCGGCCTCCTCTCCTCCCCCTTTATATACGTGGGAGAGGGGCACCCCAAAGGCACACCAAAGTTTCTCTTAGCCGTGTGCGGTGCCCCCCTCCACAGTTACACACTTCGGTCATATCGTCGTAGTGCTTAGGCGAAGCCCTGCGTCGGTAACTTCATCATCACCGTCGCCACGCCGTCGTGCTGACGGAACTCTCCCTCGGCCTCAACTGGATCAAGAGTTCGAGGGACGTCACCGAGCTGAACATGTGCAGATCGCGGAGGTGCCGTACGTTCGGTGCTTGGATCGGTTGGATCGCGAAGACGTTCGACTACATCAACCGCGTTACTAAACGCTTCCGCTTTCGGTCTACGAGGGTACGTGGACACAATCTTCCCCGCTCGTTGCTATTCATCTCCTAGATGGATCTTGTGTGATCGTAGGTAAAAAAATTGAAATACTGCATTCCCCAACAGTGCCATCCGAGCCAGGTCTACGCGTAGATGCTATATGCACGAGTAGAACGCAATGAGTTGTGGGCGATAATAGTCATACTGCTTACCAAAAATGTCTTACTTTGATTCGGCGGTATTGTTGGATGAAGCGGCCCGGACCGACATTACATGACCGCGTTCATGAGACAGGTTCTACCGACGTGCTTCGCACACAGGTGGCTAGCGGGTGTCTGTTTCTCCAGCTTTACTTGAATCGAGTTTGACTACGCCCGGTCCTTGTCGAAGGTTAAAACAGCACACTTGATGAAAAATCATGGTGGTTTTGATGCGTAGGTAAGAACGGTTCTTGCTAGAAGCCCATAGCAGCCACGTAAAACTTGCAACTACAAAGTAGAGGACATCTAACTTGTTTTTACAGGGCTTCTTGTGATGTGATATGGTCAAGACGTGATGATATATAAATTGTTGTATGAGATGATCATGTGTTGTAACCGTCATTGACAACTGGCAGGAGCCATATGGTTGTCGCTTTATTGTATGAAATGCAATCGCCATGTAATTGCTTTACTTTATCACAAAGCAGTAGCGATAGTCGTAGAAGCAATAGTTGGCGAGATGGCAACGATGCTACGATGGAGATCAAGGTGTCAAGCCGGTGACGATGGTGATCATGACGGTGCTTTGGAGATGGAGATCAAAGGCACAAGATGATGATGGCCATATCATATCACTCATATTGATTGCATGTGATGTTTATCTTTTATGCATCTTATTTTGCTTAGTACGGCGGTAGCATTATAAGACGATCTCTCATTGAATTTCAAGGTATAAGTGTTCTCCCTGAGTATGCACTGTTGCTACAGTTCGTCGTGCCGAGACACCACGTGATGATCGGGTGTGATAAGCGCTACGTTCACATACAACGGGTGCAAGCCAGTTTTGCACACGCAGAATACTCGGGTTAAACTTGACGAGCCTAGCATATGCAGATATGGCCTCGGAACACTGAGACCGAAAGGTCGAGCGTGAATCATATAGTAGATATGATCAACATAGTGATGTTCACCATTGAAAACTACTCCAACTCACGTAATGATCGGACATGTTTTAGTTGATATGGATCATGTGATCACTTAGATGATTAGAGGGATGTCTATCTAAGTGGGAGTTCTTAAGTAATATGATTAATTGAACTTTAATTTAGCATGAACTTAGTACCTGATAGCTTTGCATGTCTATGTTGCTGTAGATAAATGGCCCGTGCTACTGTTCCTTTGAATTTTAATGCGTTCCTAGAGAAAGCTAAGTTGAAAGATGATGGTAGCAACTACACGGACTGGGTCCTTAACTTGAGGATTATCCTCATTGCTGGACAGAAGAATTACGTCCTGGAAGCACCGCTGGGTGCCAAACCCGCTGCAGGAGCAACTCCGAACATTATGAACATCTGGCAGAACAAAGTTGATGACTACTCGATAGTTCAGTGTGCCATGCTTTACGGCTTAGAACCGGGACTTCAACATCATTTTGAACGTCATGGAGCATATTAGATGTTCTAGGAGTTGAAGTTAATATTTCAAGCAAATGCCCGGATTGAGAGATATGAAGTCTCCAATAAGTTCTAAAGCTGCAAAATGGAGGAGAATAGTTCTGTTAGTGAACATATACTCAGAATGTCTGGGTACCACAATCACTTGACTCAACTGGGAATTAATCTTCCTGTTGATAGTGTCATTGACAGAGTTCTTCAATCACTGCCACCAAGCTAAAAAAGCTTCGTGATGAACTATAATATGCAAGGGATGGATAAGACAATTCCCGAGCTCTTCGCAATGCTAATGGCTGCGGAGGTAGAAATCAAGAAGGAGCATCAAGTGTTGATGGTTAACAAGACCACTAGTTTCAAGAAGAAGGGCAAAGGGAAGAAGGGGAACTTCAAGAAGAACGGCAAGCAAGTTGCTGCTCAAGTGAAGAAGCCCAAGTCTGGACCTAAGCTTGAGACTGAGTGCTTCTACTACAAAGGGACTGGTCACTGGAAGCGGAACTGCCCCAAGTATTTGGCGGATAAGAAGGATGGCAAAGTGAAAGGTATATTTGATATACATGTTATTGATGTGTACCTTACTAATGCTCGTAGTAGCGCATGGGTATTTGATACTGGTTATGTTGCTCACATTTGCAACTCAAAACAGAGGCTACGGATTAAGCGAAGATTGGCTAAGGACGAGGTTACGATGCGCATGGGAAATGGTTCCAAAGTCGATGTGTCACGGTCGGCACGCTACCTCTACATCTACCTTCGGGATTAGTTTTAGACCTGAATAATTGTTATTTGGTGCCAGCGTTAAGCATGAACATTATATCTGGATCTTATTTGATGCGAGACGGTTATTCATTTAAAACAGAGAATAATGGTTGTTCTATTTATATGAGTAATATCTTTTATGTTCATGCACCCTTGATGAGTGGTCTATTTTTATTGAATCTCGATAGTAGTGATACACATATTCATAGTATTGAAGCCAAAAGATACAAGTTTAATAATGATAGTGCAACTTATTTTTGGCACTGCCGTTTAGGTCATATTGGTGTAAAGCGCATGAAGAAACTCCATGCTGATGGGCTTTTGGAATCACTTGATTATGAATCACTTGATGCTTGCGAACCATGCCTCATGGACAAGATGACTAAGACTCCGTTCTCCGGAACAATGGAGCGAGCAACAGACTTATTGGAAATAATACATACTGATGTATGCGGTCCAATGAGTGTTGACGCTCGCGGCGGGTATCATTATTTTCTGACCTTCATAGATGATTTGAGCAGATATGGGTATATCTACTTGATGAAACATAAGTCTGAAACATTTGAAAAGTTCAAAGAATTTCAGAGTGAAGTGGAAAATCATCGTAACAAGAAAATAAAGTTTCTACGATCTGATCGTGGAGGTTAATATTTGAGTTATGAGTTTGGTCTTCATTTGAAACAATGTGGAATAGTTTCACAACTCACGCCACCTGGAACACCATAGCGTAATGGTGTGTCCGAACATCATAACCGCACTTTATTAGATATGGTGCGATCTATGATGTCTCTTACTGATTTACCGCTATTGTTTTGGGGTTATGCTTTAGACACGGCTGCATTCACGTTAAATAGGGCATCATCTAAATCCGTTGAGACGACACCATATGAACTGTGGTTTGGCAAGAAACCCAAGTTGTCCTTTCTTAAAATTTGGGGCTGCGATGCTTATGTGAAAAAGCTTCAACCTGATAAGCTCGAGCCCAAATCGGAGAAATGTGTCTTCATAGGATACCCAAAGGAAACTGTTGGGTACACCTTCTATCACAGATCCGAAGGCAAGATATTCGTTGCTAAGAATGGATCCTTTCTAGAGAAGGAGTTTCTCTCGAAAGAAGTGAGTGGGAGGAAAGTAGAACTTGATGAGGTAATTGTACCTTCTCCCGAATTGGAAAGTAGTCCATCACAGAAATTAGTTCCATTGATTCCTACACCAATTAGTGAGGAAGCTAATGATGATGATCATGAAACTTCGGATCAAGTTACTACTGAACCTCGTAGGTCAACCAGAATAAGATCCGCACCAGAGTGGTACGGTAATCCTGTTCTGGAAGTCATGTTACTTGACCATGAGGAACCTACGAACTATGAGGAAGCGATGATGATCCTAGATTCTGCGAAATGGCTTGAGGCCATGAAATCTGAGATGGGATCCATGTATGAGAACCACTCGGAACCATTCCGATGTCCAAATGCAACCTTCCAATATATGCATCTTTACCCCTCGTCCATTTCGAGACTCCTCGTCATGTCTATGATCTCATCCGAGACTCTGAACAAAATTCGGTCATCAAATCACATAACTAATAAAACAAATCATCATCAAATGTTAAGCCTGTGGATCCTACGGGTTCGAGAACTATGTAGACATGACCGAGACACCTCTCTGGTCAATAACCAATAGCAGAACCTGGATGCCCATATTGGCTCCTACATATTCTATGAAGATCTTTATCGGTCGAACCTTATGACATCATACATAATTCCCTTTGTCATCGGTATGTTACTTGCCCGAGATTTGATCGTCGGTATCTTCATACCTAGTTCAATCTCGTTACCGGCAAGTCTCTTTACTCGTTCCGTAATACATCATCCCGCAACTAACTCATTAGTCACATTGCTTGCAAGGCTTGTTATGATGTGCATTACCGAGAGGGCCCAGAGATACCTCTCTGATACTTGGAGTGACAAATCCTAATCTCGATTCACGCCAACCCAACAAGACACCTTCGGAGATACCTGTAGGGCATCTTTATAATCACCCAGTTATGTTGTGACGTTTGATAGCACACAAGGCATTCCTCCGGTATCCGGAGAGTTGCATGATCTCATAGTCAAAGGAATGTGTATTTCACATACATGAAAGCAATAGCAATAAAACTGAATGATCAACATGCTAAGCTAACGGATGGGTCTTGTCCATCACATCATTCTCCTAATGATGTGATCCCGTTCATCAAATGATGACACATGTCTATGGTTAGGAAACTTAACCATCTTTGATTAACGAGCTAGTCTAGTAGAGGCTTACTAGGGACATAGTGTTTTGTCTATGTATCCACACATGTATCAAGTTTCCGGTTAATAAAATTCTAGCATGAATAACAAACATTTATCATGATATAAGGAAATATAAAATAACAACTTTATTATTGCCTCTAGGGCATATTTCCTTCAGTCTACCACTTGCTCTAGAGTCAATAATCTAGTTCACATTGCCATGTGATTTAACACCAATAGTTCACATCACCATGTGACCAACACCCAAAGGGTTTACTAGAGTCAATAATCTAGTTCACATCGCCATGTGATTAACACCCAAAGAGTACTAAGGTGTGATCATGTTTTGCTTGTGAGAGAAGTTTAGTCAACGGGTCCGCCACATTCAGATCCGCATGTATTTTGCAAATTTCTATGACTACAATGCTCTGCGTGGAGCTACTCTAGCTAATTGCTCCCACTTTCAACATGTATCCAGATTGAGACTCAGAGTCATCCAGATCAGCGTTAAAGCTTGCATCGACGTAACTCTTTACGATGAACTCTTTATCACCTCCATAACCGAGAAATATTTCCTTAGTACTCTAAGGATAATTTTAACCGCTGTCCAGTGATCTACTCTTGGATCACTAGTGTACCCCTTTGCCAAACTCATAGCAAGGTATACAATAGGTCTGGTATACAGCATGGCATACTTTATAGAACATATGGCTGAGTCATAGGGAATGACTTTCATTCTCTCTCTATCTTCTGCCGTGGTCGGGTTTTGAGTCTTACTCAACTTCGTACCTTACAACTCAGGCAAGAACTCCTTCTTTGACAGATCCATTTTGAACTCCTTCAAAATCTTATCAAGGTATGTATTCATCGAAAGTCTTATCAAGCGTCTTGATCTATCTTTATAGATCTTGATGCCCAATATGTAAGTAGCTACACTGAGGTCTTTCTTTGAAAAAATACTTTCAAACACTCCTTTATGCTTTCCAGAAAATTCTACATCATTTCTGATCAACAATATGTCATTCACATACACTTATCAGAAAAAGGTTGTAGTGCTCCAACTCACTTTCTTGAAAATACAGGCTTCACCGCAAGTCAGTATAAAACTATATGCTTTGATCAACTCATCAAAGCGTATATTCCAACTCCGAGATGCTTGCACCAGTCCATAGATGGATCGCTAGAGCTTGCACACTTTGTTAGCACCTTTAGGATTGAGAAAACCTTCTGGTTGCATCATATACAACTCTTCTTTAATAAATCCATTAAGGAATGCAGTTTTGACATCCATTTAGTAGATTTCATAAAATGCGGCAATTGCTAACATGATCCAGACAGACTTTAAGCATCGATACGAGTGAGAAAATCTCATCATAGTCAACACCTTGAACTTGTCAAAAACCTTTTGCGACAATTCGAGCTTTGTAGATAGTAACACTACTATCAGCATCCGTCTTCCTCTTGAAGATCCATTTATTCTCAATGCCTCGCCGATCATCGCACAAGTCAATCAAAGTCCATACTTTGTTCTCATACATGGATCCTATCTCACATTTCATGGCCTCAAGCCATTTATCGGAATCTGGGCTCATCAGCGCTTCCTCATAGTTCGTAGGTTCGTCATGGTCTAGTAACATGACTTCCAGAACAGGATTACCGTACCACTCTGGTGCGGAATGTGCTCTGGTTGACCTACGAGGTTCGGTAGTAACTTGATCCGAAGTTTCATGATCATTATCATTAGCTTCCTCACTAGTTGGTGTAGACATCACGGGAACAGTTTTCTGTGATGAGCTACTTTCCAATTCGAGAAAAGGTACAATTGCCTCATCAAGTTCTACCTTCCTCCCACTCACTTCTTTCGAGAGAAAACTCCTTCTCTAGAAAGGATTCATTTTTAGCAACAAAGATCTTGCCTTCGGATCTGTGGTAGAAGGTGTACCCAACAGTTTCTTTTGGGTATCCTATGAAGACGCACTTCTCCAATTTGGGTTCGAGCTTATCAGGCTGAAACTTTTTCACACAAGCATCGCAACCCCAAACTTTAAGAAACGATAGCTTAGGTTTCTTGCCAAACCATAGTTCATATGGTGTCGTCTCAACGGATTTAGACGGTGCCCTATTTAACATGAATGCAGTTATCTCTAATGCATAACCTTAAAACAATAGTGGTAAATCGGTAAGAGACATCATAGATCGCACCATATCTAATAAAGTACGGTTACGACGTTCGGACACACCATTACGCTGTGGTGTTCCAGGTGGCGTGAGTTGTGAAACTATTCTGCATTGTTTTAAATGAAGGCCAAACTCGTAACTCAAATATTTGCCTCCGCGATCAGATCATAGAAACTTTTATTTTCTTGTTACAATGATTCTCCACTTTACTCTGAAATTCATTGAAATTTTCAAATGTTTCAGACTTGTGTTTCATTAAGTAGATATACCCATATCTGCTCAAATCATCTGTGAAGGTTAGAAAATAATGATACCCGCCGCGAGCCTCAACACTCATCGGACCACATACATCGGTATGTATTATTTCCAATAAGTCAGTGGCTCGCTCCATTGTTTTGGAGAACGGAGTCTTAGTCATCTTGCCCATGAGGCATGGTTCGCAAGCATCAAATGATTCATAATCAAGTAATTCCAAAAGTCCATCCACATGGAGTTTCTTCATGCACTTTACACCAATATGACCTAAACGGCAGTGCCACAAATATGTTGCACTATCATTACCAACTTTGCATCTTTTGGCATCAATATTATGAATATGTGTATCACTACGATCGAGATTCAATAAACCATTTATATTGAGTGTATGACCATAGAAGGTTTTATTCATGTAAACAGAATAACAATTATTCTTTGACTTAAATGAATAACCGTATTGCAATAAACATGATCCAATCATATTCATCCTCAATGCAAACACCAAATACATTTATTTTAGCTTCAACACTAATCCCGAAGGTAGAGGGAGTGTGCAATGGTGATCGTATCAACCTTGGAATCACTTTCAACACACATCATCACTTCGCTCTTAACTAGTCTCTGTTCATTCTGCAACTCCTGTTTTGACTTACTAATCTTAGCAACTAAACCAGTATCAAATACCCAGGGGCTACTATGAACACTAGTAAAGTACACATCAATAAACTATATATCAAATATACCTTTGTTCACTTTGCCATCCTTATCCGCCAAGTATTTGGGGTAGTTCCGCTTCCAGTGACCATTCCCTTTGCAGTAGAAGAACTTAGTTTCAAGCTTAGGTCTAGCTTTCGGCTTCTTCACGGGAGTGGCAACTTGCTTGCTATTCTTTTTGAAGTTCCCCTTCTTTCCCTTGCCCTTTTTCTTGAAACTAGTGATCTTGTTAACCATCAACACTTGATGCTATTTCTTGATTTCTACCTTCGCTGATTTCAGCATCGCGAAGAGCTTGGGAATCATTTTCGTCATCCCTTGCATATTATAGTTCATCACAAAGTTCTAGTAACTTGGTGATAGTGACTAGAGAACTCTGTCAATCATTATATTATCTAGAAGATTAACTCCCACTTGATTCAAGCGATTGTAGTACCCAAACATTCTGAGGACATGTTCACTAGCTGAGCTATTCTCCTCCATCATGTAGGAAAAGTACTTGTCAGAGGTCTCATACCTCTTAACACGGGAATGAGTCTGAAATATCATTTTCAGCTCTTGAAACATCTCATATGCTCCATGGCGTTCAAATTTTTTTTTTTGAAGTCCCGGTTCTAAGCCGTAAAGCATGGTGCACTAAACTATCAAGTAGTCATCATATCGAGCTTGTCAAACGTTCATAATGTCTGCATCTGCTCCTGCAATAGGTCTGTCACCTAGCGGTGCATCAAGGACATAATTATTCTGTGCAGCAATGAGGTTAATCCTCAGATCACAGACCCAGTCTGCATCATTGCTACTATCATCTTTCAACATAGTTTTTCTCTAGGAACATATCAAAAATAAAACAGGGGAGCTATACGCGAGCTATTGATCTACAACATAGATGTGCAAATACTATCAGGAGTAAGTTCATGATAAATTAAGTTCGGTTAATCATATTACTTAAGAACTCCCACTTAGATAGACATCCCTCTAGTCATCTAAATGATCACATGATCCATATCAACTAAACCATGTCCGATCATCACGTGAGATGGAGTAGTTTCAATGGTGAAACATCACTATGTTGATCATATCTACTAATATGATTCACTTTCAACTTTCGTCTTAGTGTTTGACCATTTTCATATGTAGGTCTTCAAGTTTCCGAGGCATGTCTGTGAAGAAATACTGCCTAGAGCAATAATTAAAGTTGTTATTCTATATTTCCTTAATCATCATAGTGGTTATCTATTCATGTCGCAGACATTGATTAAGTCGAAACTTGTTACATTGTGATCTAAGACAAACATAAGTTCCCTATATGCCTCTATAGAGCTAGCTCGTTATAATCAAAGATATTAGGTTATCCTGGACCATATACTTGTGTTGTCATTATATGAAGGGATCAATCATTAGGAGAGATTGATGACAAGACCCATCTGTTAGCTTGGCATAATGATCGTTTAGTTTATTGCTATTGCTTTCTTCATGACTTATACATGTTCCTCTAACTATGAGATTATGCAACTCCCGAATACCGGAGGAACACCTTGTGTGCTAACAAATGTCACAACATAACTGGGTGATTATAAAAGATGCTCTACAGGTGTCTCCGATGGTGTTTGTTGAGTTGGCATAGATCGAGATTAGGATTTGTCACTCCATGTTTCGGAGAGGTATCTCTGGGCCCTCTCGATAATGCACATCACTATAATCCTTGCAAGCAATGTGACTAATGAGTTAGTTACGGGATGGTGCATTACGGAATGAGTAAAGAGACTTGCTGGTAACGAGATTGAACTAGGTATGATGATACTGACGATCGAATCTCGGGCAAGTAACATACCGATGACAAAGGGAATAACGTATGTTGTTATGCGGTTTGACCGATAAAGATCTTCGTAGAATATGTAGGAGCCAATATGAGCATTCAGGTTCCGCTATTGGCTATTGACCGGAGATGAGTCTCGATCATGTCTACATAGTTCTCGAACCCGTAGGGTCCGCACGCTTAACGTTCGATGACGATTTAGTATTATATGAGTTATGCGATTTGGTGACCAAATGTTGTTTGGAGTCCCGGATGAGATCATGGACATGACGAGGAGTCTCGAAATGGTCGAGAGGTAAAGATTCATATATAGGACGGTAGTATTCGGACATCGGAAGTGTTCCGCGGGTACCGGGTATATATCGGGTCACCGGAAGGGGTTCCGGGCACCCCCCGACAAAGATATGGGCCTTATTGGGCCTAGGGCGAGACAGACCAGCCCCTTGTGGGCTGGTGCGCCCCCATATGGGCTGATCTAAGTGGAGAAAGGAAAAGGGGGGAGGAAAGGAAATAGAGGGAATAGGATCCCCCCATCGTTTCCCCTCTCCCCTCTTTACTTCCCCCCTCCGAATAGGAATAGGAAAGGGGGGAGGCCGACTTGGGAGGCGCCCAAGTAGGATTCCTCCTACTTGGGGCGCCCCCTTGGCTTCCTCTCCTCCCCTCCAAACTATATATATGAAGGGGGGCACCGCTAGAACACACAACAAACATAGTTAGCCGTGTGCGGCGCCCCCTCCACAGTTTACGCCTTTGGTCATATTCACGTAGTGCTTAGGCGAAGCCCTGCGCGGATCACTTCACCAGCACCGTCACCACGCCGTCGTGCTGACGGAACTCTCCCTTGACACTTTGCTGGATCAAGAGTTCGAGGGACGTCACCGAGCTGAACGTGTGCAGAACTCGGAGGTGACGTACGTTCGGTGCTTGATCGGTTGGATCGCTAAGACGTTTGACTACATCAACCGCGTTAAGCTAACGCTTCCGCTTTCGGTCTACGAGCGTACGTGGACACACTCTCTTGTCTTGTTGCTATGCTTCTCCTAGATAGATCTTGCGTGGTCATAGGTAATTTTTTTTTTGAAATACTACGTTCCCCAACAGTGGCATCCGAGCCAAGTCTATGCATAGATGTTATATGCACGAGTAGAACACAAAGAGTTGTGGGCGATAATAGTCATATTGCTTACCAGCATGTCATACTTTGATTCGGTGGTATTGTTGGATGAAGCGGCCCAGACTGACATTACATGACCGCGTTCATGAGACTGGTTCTACCGCCGTGCTTCGCACAACAGGTGGCTAGTGGGTGTGTGTTTATCCAACTTTAGTTGAATCGAGTGTGACTACGCCTGGTCCTTGTTGAAGGTTAAAACAACACACTTGACGAAAAATCGTTGTGGTTTTTGATGCGTAGGTAAGAACGGTTCTTGCTAAGCCCGTAGCAGCCACGTAAAATTTGCAACAACAAAGTAGAGGACGTCTAACTTGTTTTTGCAGGGCTTGCTGTGATGTGATATGGTCAAGACGTGATGATATACAAATTGTTGTTTGAGATGATCATGTTTTGTAACAGTTATCGGCAACTGGCAGGAGCCATATGGTTGTCGCTTTATTGTATGAAATGCAATCGCCATGTAATTGCTTTACTTTATCACTAAGTGGTAGCGATAGTCGTAGAAGCAATAGTTGGCGAGACGACAACGATACTTCGATGGAGATCAAGGTGTCAAGCCGGTAACGATGGTGATCATGATGGTGCTTTGGAGATGGAGATCAAAGGCACAAGATGATGATGGCCATATCATATCACTTATATTGATTGCATGTGATGTTTATCCTTTATGCATGTTATTTTGCTTAGTACGGTGGTAGCACTATAAGATGATCTCTCACTAAATTTCAAGGTACAAGTGTTCTCCCTCAGTATGCACGACAGTTCGTCGTGCCGAGACACCACGTGATGATCGGGTGTGATAAGCTCTACGTTCACATACAACGGGTGCAAGCCAGTTTTGCACACGCATAATACTCGGGTTAAACTTGACGAGCCTAGCATATGCAGATATGGCCTTGGAACACTGAGACCGAAAGGTCGAGCGTGAATCATATAGTAGATATGATCAACATAGTGATGTTCACCATTGAAAACTACTCCAACTCACGTGATGATCGGACATGGTTTAGTTGATATGGATCATGTGATCACTTAGATGATTAGAGGGATGTCTATCTAAGTGGGAGTTCTTAAGTAATATGATTAATTGAACTTTAATTTATCATGAACTTAGTCCTGATAGTATTTGCATATCTATGTTGTAGATCAATAGCTCGCGTATAGCTCCCCTATTTTATTTTATTTTTGATATGTTCCTAGAGAAAACTAAGTTGAAAGATGATAGTCGCAATGATGCGGACTAGGTCCATGATCCGAGGATTATCCTCACTGCTGCACAGAAGTATTATGTCCTTGACGCACTACTAGGTGACGAACCTGTTGCAGGAGTAGATGCAGACGTTATGAATGTTTTGCAAAGCTCGGTATGATGACTACTTGATAGTTTAGTGCACCATGCTTTATGGCTTAGAACCGGGACTTCAAAAATGTTTTGAACACCATGGAGCATATGAGATGTTCCAAGAACTGAAATTGGTACTTCAGACTCATGCCCGAGTCGAGAGGTATGAGACCTCTGACAAGTAATTTGCCTACAAGATGGAGGAGAATAGCTCAACCAGTGAGCATGAACTCAGAATGTCTGAGTACTACAATCGCTTGAATCAAGTGGGAGTTAATATTCCAGATAAAATAGTGATTGACAGAGTTCTCTAGTCACTATCACCAAGTTACTAGAATTTCGTGATGAACTATAATATGCAAGGGATGAAGAAAATAATTCCCCGAGCACTTCACGATGCTGAAATCGACGAAGGTAGAAATCAAGAAAAGCATCAAGTGTTGATGGTTGACAAGACCACTAGTTTCAAGTAAAAGGGAAAGGGAAAGAAAGGGAAAGAAAGGGAACTTCAAGAATAATGGCAAGCAAGTTGCCACTCCCATGAAGAAGCCCAAAGCTAGACCCAAGCCTCAAACTGAGTGGTTCTACGACAAAGGAAATGGTCACTGGAAGTGGAACTGCCCTAGATACTTGGCGGATAAGAAGGATGGAAAAGTGAACAAAGGTATATTTGATATACATGTTATTGATGTGTACTTTACTAGTGTTTATAGCAACCCCTCGGTATTTGATACTGGTTCAGTTGCTAAGAGTAGTAACTCGAAACGGGAGTTGCAAAATAAACACAGACTAGTTAAGGGCGAGGTGATGATATGTGTTGGAAGTGATTCCAAGGTTGATAAGATCACCATCGCACACTCCTTTTTCCTTCGGGATTAGTATTGGAACTAAATAAATGTTATTTGGTGTTTGCGTTAAGCATAAATATGATTGGATCATGTTTATTGTGATACGGTTATTCATTTAAATCAGAGAATAATTGTTGTCCTGTTTACATGAATAAAACCTTCTATGGTCTTACATCCAATGTAAATGGTTTACTGAATCTCGATCACAGTGATACACATAATATTGATGCCAAAAGATGCAAAGTTAATAATGATAGTGCAACTTATTTGTGGCACTGCCGTTTAGGTCATATTGGTGTGAAGCGCATGAAGAAACTCCATGCTGATGGGTTTTTGGAATCACTTGATTATGAATCACTTGATGCTTGCGAACCATAGCTCATGGGCAAGATGACTAAGACTCCGTTCTCTGGAACAATGGAGCGAGCAACAGACTTGTTGGAAATAATACATATTGATGTGTGCACTCCAATGAGTGTTGAGGCTCGCGGCGGGTATCGTTATTTTCTGACCTTCACAAATGATTTTAGCAGATATGGGTATATCTACTTGATGAAACATAGGTCTGAAACATTTGAAAAGTTCAAAGAATTTCAGAGTGAAGTGGAAAATCATCGTAACAAGAAAATAAAGTTTCTACGATCTGATCGCGGAGACGAATATTTGGGATACGAGTTTGGTCTTCATTTGAAACAATGTGGAATAGTTTCGCAACTCACGCCACCTGGAACACCACAGTGTAATGGTGTGTCCAAACGTCATAACCATACTTTATTAGATATGGTGCAATCTATGATGTCTCTTACCGAATTACCACTATCGTTTTGGCGCTATGCATTAGAGACAGCTGCATTCACGTTAAATAGGGCACCGTCTAAAATCCGTTGAGACGACACCGTATGAACTGTGGTTTAGCAAGAAACCTAGGCTGTCGCTTCTTAAAGTTTGGGGTTGCGATGCTTATGTGAAAAAGTTTCAACCTGATAAGCTCAAACCCAAATCGGAGAAGTGCGTCTTCATAGGATACCCAAAAGAAACTGTTGGGTACACCTTCTATCACAGATCCGAAGGCAAGATCTTTGTTGCTAAGAGTGGATCCTTTCTAGAGAAGGAGTTTCTCTCAAAATAAGTGAGTGGGAGGAAAGTAGAACTTGATGAGGTAATTGTACCTGCTCCCTTATTGGAAAGTAGTTCATCACAGAAATCAATTCCAGTGATTCCTACACCAATTAGTGAGGAAGCTAATGATGATGATCATGAAACTTCTGATCAAGTTACTACCAAACCTCGTAGGTCAACCACACTAAGATCCGCACTAGAGTGGTACGCTAATCCTGTTCTGGAGGTCATGTTACTTGACCATGACAAACCTACGAACTATGAGGAAGCGATGATGAGCCCAGATTCCGCGAAATGGCTTGAGTCCATGAAATATGAGATGGGATCCATGTATGAGAACAAAGTATGGACTTTGATTGACTTGCCCGATGATCGGCGAACCATTGAGAATAAATGGATCTTCAAGGGGAAGACGGACACTGACAGTAGTGTTACTATCTACAAAGCTCGAATTGTCGCAAAAGTTTTCGACAAGTTCAAGGTGTTGACTACGATAAGATTTTCTCACTCGTAGCGATGCTTAAGTCTGTCCGAATCATGTTAGCAATTGCCACATTTTATGAAATCTGGCAAATGGATGTCAAAACTACATTCCTTAATGAATTTCTTAAAGAAGAGTTGTATATGATGCAACAAGAAGGTTTTGTCAATCCTAAAGGTGCTAGCAAAGTGTGCAAGCTCCAGCGATCCATCTATGGACTGGTGCAAGCATCTCGGAGTTGGAATATACGCTTTGATAAGTTGATCAAAGCATATAGTTTTATACAGACTTGCGGTGAAGCCTGTAATTACAAGAAAGTGAGTGGGAGCACTACAGAATTTCTGATAAGTATATGTGAATGACATATTGTTGATCGGAAATGATGTAGAATTTTCTGGAAAGCATAAAGGAGTGTTTGAAAGGAGTTTTTCAAAGAAAGACCTCGGTGAAGCTGCTTACATATTGGGCATCAAGATCTATAGAGATAGATCAAGACGCTTGATAAGATTTTTCAATGAGTACATACCTTGACAAGATTTTTGAAGTAGTTCAAAGTGGAATAGTCAAATAAGAAGTTCTTGCTTGCATTGCAAGGTGTAAAGTTGAGTAAGACTCAAAACACGACCACGGCAGAAAATAGAAAGAGAATGAAAGTCATTCCCTATGCCTCAGCCATAGGTTCTATAAAGTATGCTATGCTGCGTACCAAACCTATTGTGTACCTTGCCATGAGTTTGGCAAGGGGGTACGATATTGATCCAGGAGTGGATGACTTGACAGCGGTCAAAATTATCCTTTGAAGACTAAGGAGATATTTCTCGGTTATGGAGGTGATAAAGAGTTCGTCGTAAAGAGTTACGCTGATGCAAGCTTTTACACTGATCCAGATGACTCTAAGTCTCAATCTGGATACATATTGAAAGTGGGAGCAATTATCTAGAGTAGCTCCATGCAGAGCATTGTAGACATAGAAAATTTGCAAAATACATACGGCTCTGAATGTGACAGACCCATTGACTAAACTTCTCTCACAAGCAAAACATGATCACACCTTAGTACTCTTTGGGTGTTAATCACATAGCAATGTGAGCTAGATTATTGACTCTAGTAAAACCCTTTGGGTAATAGTCACATGGCGATGTGAACTAATCACATGGTGATGTGAACTATTGGTGTTAAATCACATGGCGATGTGAACTAGATTATTGACTCTAGCGCAAGTGGGAAACTGAAGGAAATATGCCCTAGAGGGAATAATAAAGTTGTTATTTATATTTCCTTATATCATGATAAATTTTTATTATTCATGCTAGAATTGTATTAACCGGAAACTTGATACATGTGTGAATACATAGACAAAACAAAGTGTCCCTAGTATGCCTCTACTAGACTAGCTCGTTAATCAAAGATGGTTAAGTTTCCTGACCATAGACATGTGTTGTCATTTGATGAACGGGATCACATCATTAGGAGAATGATGTGATGGACAAGACCCATCTGTTAGCTTGGCATAATGATCGTTCAGTTTATTGCTATTGCTTTCTTCATGACTTATACATATTCCTCTAACTATGAGATTATGCAACTCCCGAATACCGGACGAACACCTTGTGTGCTATCAAACATCACAACTTAACTGGGTGATTATAAAGATGCTCTACAGGTGTCTCCGATGGTGTTTGTTGAGTTTGCATAGATCGAGATTAGGATTCGTCACTCCGTGTTTCGGAGAGGTATCTCTGGGCCCTCTCGGTAATGCACATCACTATAAGCCTTGCAAGCAATGTGACTAATGAGTTAGTTACGGGATGATGCATTACGGAAGGAGTAAAGAGATTTTCCGGTAACGAGATTGAACTAGGTATGAAGATACCAACGATCGAATCTCGGGCAAGTAACATACCGATGACAAAGGGAATAACGTATGTTGTTATGCGGTTTGACCGATAAAGATCTTCCTAGAATATGTAGGAACCAATATGAGCATCCAGGTTCCGCTATTGGTTATTGACCGGAGATGAGTCTCGGTCATGTCTACATAGTTCTCGAACCCGTAGGGTCCGCACGCTTAACGTTCGGTGACGATTTTGTATTATATGAGTTATGTGATTTGGTGACTGAATGTTGTTCGGAGTCCCGGATGAGATCACAGACATGACGAGGAGTCTCAAAATGGTCGAGAGGTAAATATTCATATATAGGACGATAGTATTCGGACACCGGAAGTGTTCCGCGGGTACTGGGTACATATCGGGTCATCGGAAGGGGTTCCGGGCACTCCCCGGCTAAGATATGGGCCTTATTGGGCCTAGGGCGGGACAAACCAGCCCCTTGTGGGCTGGTGCGCCCCCATATGGACTGATCTAAGTGGAGAAAGGAAAAGGGGAGGAGGAAAGGAAATAGAGGGAATATGATTCCTCCTTCCTTTCCCCTCTCCCCTCTTTCCTTCCCCACTCCGAATAGCAATAGGAAAGGGGGGAGGCCGACTTGGGAGGCGCCCAAGTAGGAGAATCCTACTTGGGGCACCCCCTTGGCTGCCTCTCCTCCCCTCCAAACTATATATATGAAGGGGGCACCGCTAGAACACACAACAGACATTGTTAGCCGTGTGTGGTGCCCCCCTGTTATTGATGATCATGATGCCCTCATGTCCGTATTCTATTTTATCGACACCTCTACCTCTAAACATGTGGACATATTTATCGTTATCGGCTTCCGCTTGAGGACAAGCGAGGTTTAAGCTTGGGGGAGTTGATACGTCCATTTTGCATCATGCTTTTATATCGATATTTATTGCATTATGGGCTGTTATTACACATTATGTCACAATACTTATGCCTATTCTCTCTTATTTTACAAGGTTTACATAAAGAGGGAGAATGTCGGCAGCTGGAATTCTGGGCTGGAAAAGGAGCAAATATTAGAGACCTATTATGCGCAACTCCAAAAGTCCTAAAACTCCACGAAAGTTGTTTTTGGAAATAATAAAAAATACTGAGCAAAGAAAATACTAGAGGGGGCCCACACCCTGGCCACGAGGGTGGGGGCACGCCCTACCCCCCTGGGCGCACCCCCATGCCTCGTGGGCCCCCTGGTGGCCCTCCGGTGCCCATCTTCTGCTATATGAAGTCTTTCGTCCGAGAAAAAAATCATAAGCAAGCTTTCGGGACGAGACTCCGCTGCCACGAGGCGAAACCTTGGCGGAACCAATCTAGGGCTCCGGCGGAGCTGTTCTGCCGGGGACACTTCCCTCCGGGAGGGGGAAATCATCGCCATCGTCATCACCAACGCTCCTCTCATCGGGAGGGGGCCAATCTCCATCAACATCTTCACCAGCACCATCTCCTCTCAAACCCTAGTTCATCTCTTGTATCCAATTCTTGTCTCTAAGTCTGGGATTGGTACATGTAGGTTGCTAGTAGTGTTGATTACTCCTTGTAGTTGATGCTAGTTGGTTTATTTGGTGGACGATCATATGTTCAGATCCTGTATGCATATTAATACTCCTCTGATTATGAACATGAATATGCTTTGTGAGTAGTTGCGTTTGTTCCTGAGGACATGGGAGAAGTCTTGTTATTAGTAGTCATGTGAATTTGGTATTCGTTCAATATTTTGATGAGATGTATGTTGTCTCTCCTCTAGTGGTGTTATGTGAACGTCGACTACATGACACTTCACCATTGTTTGGGCCTAGAGGAAGGCATTGGGAAGTAATAAGTAGATGATGGGTTGCTAGAGTGACAGAAGCTTAAACCCTAGTTTATGCGTTGCTTCGTAAGGGGCTGATTTGGATCCATATGTTTCATGCTATGGTTAGGTTTACCTTAATACTTCTTTTGTAGTTGCGGATGCTTGCAATAGGAGTTAATCATAAGTGGGATGCTTGTTCAAGTAAGGACAGCACCCAAGCACCGGTCCACCCACATATCAAATTATCAAAGTACCAAACGCGAATCATATGAACGTGATGAAAACTAGCTTGACGATAATTCCCATGTGTCCTCGGGAGCGTTTTCCTTCATATAAGAAATTGTCCAGGCTTGTCCTTTGCTACAAAAAGGATTGGGCCACCTTGCTGCACTTTATTTACTTTTGTTACTTGTTGCTCGTTACAAATTATCCTATCACAAAACTATCTGTTACCTATAATTTCAGTGCTTGCAGAGAATACCTTGCTGAAAACCGCTTATCATTTCCTTCTGCTCCTCGTTGGGTTCGACACTCTTACTTATCGAAAGGACTACGATAGATCACCTATACTTGTGGGTCATCAAGACTCTTTTCTGGCGCCGTTGCCGGGGAGTGAAGCGCCTTTGGTAGGTGGAATTTGGTAAGGAAAAATGTATATAGTGTGCTGAAATTTACTATCACTTGTTACTATGGAAAGTAATCCTCTGAGGGGCTTGTTCAGGGTATCTTCACCATGACCAGTAGAGCAAATAGTTGCTCCTCAACCCACTGAACCTACTGAAAATCAAAATGTCTACTTTGAAATTCCTTCTGGTATGATAGAAAAACTGCTAGCTAATCCTTTTGCAGGAGACAGAACATTACATCCTAATGAGCACCTAATCTATGTGGATGAAGTTTGTGGATTATTTAAGCTTGCAGGTATGCCCGATGATGTTATCAAGAAGAAGGTATTCCATTTATCTTTGAGGGGAGATGCATTGACATGGTATAGGCTATGTGATGACATGGGATCATGGAACTACAAGCGATTGAAATTGGAATTTCATCAGAAGTTTTATCCTATGCATCTTGTTCATCGTGATCGTAATTATATATATAATTTTTGGCCTCGCGAAGGAGAAAGCATCGCTCAAGCTTGGGGGAGGCTTAATTCAATGTTATATTCATGCCCCAATCATGAGCTCTCAAGAGAAATGATTATTCAGAATTTTTATGCTCGGCTTTCTGATAACAATCGCACCATGCTCGATACTTCTTGTACTGGTTCTTTTATGATGAAGACTATTGAATTCAAATGGGATTTATTGGAAAGAATTAAACACAACTCTGAAGATTGGGACCTCGACGAAGGTAAGGAGTCAGGTATAACACCTAAGTTCGATTGTGTTAAATCTTTTATGGAGACCGATGTTTTTCGTAAATTCAGCACTAAATATGGACTTCACTCCGAGAGAGTAGCTTCTTTTTGTGAATCTTTTGCTGCTCACGTTGATCTCCCTAAGGAGAAGTGGTTTAAATATCATCCTCCCATAGAAGTAAAAGTAGTTGCACCTATTAAAGTTGAAGAAAAGACTATCACTTATAATGATCCTATTGTTCCTACTTCTTATGTTGAGAAACCACCTTTCCCTGTTAGAATAAAGGATCATGCTAAAGCTTCAACTGTGGTTCGTAAAAGCAATATTAGAACTTATACACCTCCTGAGCAAGTTAAAGTCGAACCTAATATTGCTATTGTTAAAGATCTCTTGGCTGATAATATTGATGGGCATGTTATTTATTTCTGTGATGAGACTGCTAGAATTGCTAAATCTAGTACTAAAGATAAACATAGACATGTGGTAGGCATGCCTGTTCTTTCTGTTAAAATAGGAGATCATTGTTATCATGGCTTATGTGATATGGGTGCTAGTGCTAGTGCCATACCTATTGACTTATACAAAGAAATTATGCATGATATTGCACCCGCTGAGTTAGAAGAAATTGATGTTACCATTAAGCTTGCCAATAGAGATACTATTTCACCAATTGGGATTGTTAGAGATGTTGAAGTCTTGTGTGGGAAAACTAAATATACTGCTGATTTTCTTGTTCTTGGTTCCCCACAAGATAGCTTTTGTCCCATCATATTTGGTAGACCCTTCTTGAACACTGTTAATGCTAAGATAGACTGCAAAAAGGATGTTGTTACTGTTGGTTTGGATGATATGTCTCATGAGTTCAACTTTTCTAAATTTCGTAGACAACACCGTGAAGAGGAATTGCCTAGTAAGGATGAAATTATTGGTCTTGCTTCTATTGCCGTACCTCCTAGCGATCCTGTAGAACAATATTTGCTAGACCATGAAAATGGAATGTTTATGAATGAAAGAAGGGAAATAGATGAAGTGTTCTTTAAACAGGGACCTATTCTGAAACACAATTTGCCTGTTGAAATCCTAGGCGATCCTCCTCCACCCAAAGGTGATCCCGTGTTTGAACTTAAACCATTGCCTGATACTCTTAAATATGCTTATCTTGATGAAAAGAAGATATATCCTGTTATTATTAGTGCTAACCTTTCAGAGAAGGAGGAAGAAAAATTATTGAAAACTCTAAAGAAGCACCGTGCTGCTATTGGATATACTCTTGATGATCTTAAGGGCATTAGTCCCACTCTATGCCAACACAAAATAAATTTGGAGAAAGATGCCAAACCAGTTATTGATCATCAACGACGGCTGAATCCTAAGATGAAAGAAGTGGTAAGAAAGGAAATACTAAAGCTCCTTGAGGCAGGTATAATTTATCCTGTTGCTGATAGTCAGTGGATAAGTCCTGTCCATTGTGTCCCTAAGAAGGGAGGTATTACTATCTTTCCTAATGATAAAGATGAATTGATCCCGGAAAGAATTATTACAGGTTATAGGATGGTAATTGATTTCCGCAAATTAAATAAAGCTACTAAAAAGATCATTACCCCTTACCTTTTATTGATCAAATGCTAGAAAGATTATCCAAACATACACATTTTTGCGTTCTAGATGGTTATTCCAGTTTCTCTCAAATACCTGTGTCAGCTGATGATCAAGCTAAGACCACATTTACTTGTCCTTTTGGTACTTTTGCTTATAGACGTATGCCGTTTGGTTTATGTAATGCACCTGCTACTTTTCAAAGATGCATGATGGCTATATTCTCTGATTTTTGTGAAACGATTTGTGAGGTTTTCATGGACGATTTCTCCGTCTATGGATCCTCTTTTGATGATTGCTTGAGCAACCTTGATCGAGTTTTGCAGAGATGTGAAGAAACTAATCTTGTCTTGAATTGGGAGAAGTCCCACTTTATGGTTAATGAAGGCATTGTCTTGGGGCATAAAATTTCTGAGAGAGGTATTGAAGTGGATAAGGCTAAAGTTGATGCTATTGAAAAGATGCCATGTCCCAAGGACATCAAAGGTATAAGAAGTTTTCTTGGTCATGCCGGATTTTATAGGAGGTTCATTAAGGACTTCTCAAAAATTTCTCGGCCTTTGACTAATCTCTTACAAAAAGATATACCTTTTGTCTTTGATGATGATTGTGTAGAAGCATTTGAAATACTTAAGAAAGCATTGATTTCCGCACCTATTGTTCAGCCACCTGATTGGAATTTACCCTTTGAAATTATGTGTGGTGCTAGTGATTATGTTGTAGGTGCTGTTCTAGGGCAAAGAGTTGATAAGAAATTAAATGTTATTCAATATGCTAGTAAAACTCTAGACAATGCCCAGAGAAATTATGCTCTACTACTGAAAAAGAATTCTTAGCAGTTGTATTTGCTTGTGATAAGTTCAAACCTTATATTGTTGATTCTAAAGTAACTATTCACACCGATCATGCTGCTATTAAATATCTTATGGAAAAGAAAGATGCTAAACCTAGACTTATTAGATGGGTTCTCTTGCTACAAGAATTTGATTTGCATATTATTGATAGAAAGGGAGCTAAGAACCCCGTTGCAGACAACTTGTCTAGGTTAGAAAATGTTCTTGATGACCCACTACCTATTGATGATAGCTTTCCTGATGAACAACTAAATGTCATAGATGCTTCTCGTACTGCTCCATGGTATGCTGGTTATGGTAATTATATTGTTGCTAAATTTATACCACCTAGTTTCACATACGAGCAAAAGAAAAAGTTTTTCTATGATTTGAGACGTTACTTTTGGGATGACCCACATCTTTATAAAGAAGGAGTAGATGGTGTCATTAGACGTTGTGTACCTGAGCATGAACAGGAACAGATCCTACGCAAGTGTCACTCCGAGGCTTATGGAGGACACCACGCTGGAGACAGAACTGCACATAAGGTATTGCAATCCGGTTTTTATTGGCCCACTCTCTTCAAGGATGCTCATAAGTTTGTCTTATCTTGTGATGAAAGTCAAATAATTGGTAATATTAGTAGACGTCAAGAAATGCCTATGAATTATTCACTTGTTATTGAGCCATTTGATGTCTGGGGCTTTGATTATATGGGACCGTTTCCTGCCTCTAATGGGTATACTCATATTTTAGTTGTTGTTGATTACGTTACTAAGTAGGTAGAAGCTATTCCAACTAGTAGTGCTGATCATAACACCCCGATTAAGATGCTTAAAGAAGTTATTTTTTCGAGGTTTGGAGTCCCTAGATATTTTTAATGACTGATGGTGGTTCACATTTTATTCATGGTGCTTTCCGTAAAATGCTTGCCAAGTACGATTTTAATCATAGAATTGCATCTCCTTATCACCCGCAGTCTAGTGGTCAAGTAGAATTGAGTAATAAAGAGCTTAAATTAATTTTGCAAAAGACTGTTAATAGGTCTAGAAAGAATTGGTCCAAGAAACTTGATGATGCATTACGGGCCTATAGAACTGCATATAAAAATCCTATGGGTATGTCTCCGTATAAAATGGTTTATGGAAAAGCATGTCACTTACCTCTCGAACTAGAACATAAGGCATATTGGGCCATTAAAGAGCTCAATTATGATTTCAAACCTGCCGGTGAGAAGAGGTTATTTGACATTAGCTCACTTGATGAATGGAGAACCCAAGCCTATGAGAATGCCAAATTGTTAAAAGATGGCATGACAAAAGGATACAAAAGCGTGAGTTTAATGTAGGTGATTATGTATTGGTATACAACTCTCGTTTAAGATTTTTTGCAGGAAAACTTCTCTCTAAATGGGAAGGTCCTTACGTTATCGAGGAGGTCTATCGTTCTGGTGCCATAAAAATCAACAACTTCGAAGGCACAAATCCGAAGGTGGTGAATGTTCAAAGAATCAAACATTATATCTCAGGTAATCCTATAAATGTTGAAACTAATGTTATCGAAACCGTAACACCGGAGGAATACATAAGGGACACTTTCCAGAACGTTTCAGACTCCAAAAAGGAATAGGTATGTGTAACGCCCACGATGCGGCTATATCTCCCACGTGTCGAGGCACGACTTAGAGGCATAACCGCATTGTGGTTTTGTCGCAAGAAGGGTCATCTTCACACAATCCCATGTAATGAACAAGAATGGGATAACGAGAGTTGGCTTACAATCGCCACTTCACACAATACATAAATATAATTCATACATCATACAAAATCCACACATAGACCGACTACGGTCAAATCCAAATGAAAATAAGATAACCCCAAATGCTAGATCCCCGATCGTCCCAACTGGGCTCCACTACTAATCATCAGGAAAATAAACATAGTAACGACCACGTTCCTCGTCGAACTCCCACTTGAGCTCGGCTGCGTCATCTGCACTGGCATCATCGGCACATGCAACTGTTTTGGTAGAATCTGTGAGTCACGAGGACTCACCAATCTCACACCCGCGAGATCAAGACTATTTAAGCTTATAGGAAAAGATGGTGTGATGAGGTGGAGCTGCAGCAGGCACTAAGCATATATGGTGGCTAACATACGCAAATGAGAGCGAGAAGAGAAGCAACGCAACGGTCGCGAAGCTAGAAATGATCAAGAAGTGATCCTGAAACTACTTACGTTCATGCATAACACAAACCGTGTTCACTTCCCGGACTCCGCCGAGAAGAGACCATCACGGCTACTCACACGGTTGATGTATTTTAATTGGGTCAAGTGACAAGTTCTCTACAACCGGACATTAACAAATTCCCATCTGCCTCATAACCGCGGGCACGGCTTTCGAAAGATAATACCCTGCAGGGGTGTCCCAACTTAGCCCATTATAAGCTCTCACGGTCAACGAAGGATAAACCTTCTCCCAGGAAGACCCGATCAGTCTCGGAATCCCGGTTTACAAGACATTTCGACAATGGTAAAACAAGACCAGCAAAGCCGCCCGATGTGCCGACAAATCCCGATAGGAGCTGCACATATCTCGTTCTCAGGGCACACCGGATGAGCCAGACGTCGGGTTGGCATAGACCCTGGTTGCCCAGGGGGCGCCGGACATCGCTCGGTTTGGGCCAGCACTCGAAGGAGCACTGGTCCGGGGGTTTAAATAAAGATGACCCTCGGGCTCGCGAAAACCCAAGGGAAAAGGCTTAGGTGGCAAATGGTAAAACCAAAGTTGGGCCTTGCTGGAGGAGTTTTATTCAAGGCGAACTGTCAAGGGGGTCCCATAAATCACCCAACCGCGTAAGGAACGCAAACTCAAGGAACAAAATATCGGTATGACGGAAACTAGGGCGGCAAGAGTGGAACAAAACACCAGGCATAAGGCCGAGCCTTCCACCCTTTACCAAATATATATAGGTGCATTAATTAAATAAGAGATATTGTGATATTCCAAAATATCCATGTTCCAACATGGAACCAACTTCAACTTCACCTGCAACTAGCAACCCTATAAGAAGGGCTGAGCAAAAGCGGTAACTTAGCCAAACAACGGTTTGCTAGGAAAGGATGGTTAGAGGCTTGACATGCAAAATATGGGAGGCATGATATAGCAAGTGGTAGGTAGCGCAGCATGGCAATAGAACGAATAACTAGCAAAGCAAAGATAGAAGTGATTTCGAGGGTATGGTCATCTTGCCTGCAAGGTTCTCAGAGTTGACGAAAGCTTGATCCTTGTAATCGTATTCAACAGGTTCCTCGTTCACGAACTCGTCTCCCGGCTCTACCCAAAACAAGAACACAAGCCCGGAACCACAATCAATCACGGGAAAAACACAAGCAACATGATGCAAAACGTGCATAATATGCGGGATATGATATGCGATGCGTATGCGTGCTCCGGAGGAAAAATGATGAACAAGGCAATAAATTGGCAAACCAAGCATGCCACTGGAAAGATGATATGATTTCGGTCGAAATCGATATAAAGATCACCGGAAACGGATGCACGATTTGCAAATGGCAAGCAAAACAAGAATGACACGAATCTGTGATTAACAGCATGATAGCACTTAGAATACATCAAGTAACTATGCTACAGCACTCCAACATAGCAACAAAGTATATGGCAGTAATCTAAAGAAGATGCTTGACAAAAGATGAACACTGAGCTACGGCTAGATGACAACATAACAGGTTCAAACAAGCATGGCAAAAGTGCAAAAGATATCAGGTTCACAGACTTGGTGAAATTACTGGACATGGCTGAAACAGCATCAGGTAGCAATGTTCAGAGCAAGAAAAACACATGCTACAGAAACTTAACATATCAAAACAAGGCATGGCTTCAATCTACTAAATGCATATGACAAAAATCCTTTAATGACCATAAGCCAAAAAGGATCAGAAGATACGATGGCAACCATGTAAACATAGCAAGTTTCGTTAACAGGTTTCAGACTTGGCAGAAATCAGAGCATGGCAGAAACAGTAATATGAAGGCATGTTGGTGAGCTTGATGCACTCACCACAAGGCACTGCATGACAAAACAATCATACCTACAGCAATATGGCATGATTATGAAGCTATCCATGGCAAGAATAAATACATAACATGTATGAAACAACTACAACAACCTTGGCAATATTGAATATCATGATAACATTCTGCCAGAAATATTTTATAGCAAAAGTAGAGCAAGATTGAGTCATGCTAGGGCACTCCATAATTTCAAACAGGGGCATGGATGGATATATCACAACTATATCTACAAAACATCCTTACTGAACATCCCCAAAATAAGCATGGATCTCTCTGTAGCCACATCGATACATAGCAACAAAATAACAGCAGTCACAGACTTGGCAAAATTACAAAGTCCCTAAAATCGGAAACATCACGAAGCCTAGTTTGCATGCTTGTGCTAGTCACCACAGAGATCACAAAAATACAGGGCATACACCTCTGTAAAGATGGCATAGCATACATCAAAGCACATGTAGAGCTCATGCTCATAAGATGCACACATCAATAGCAACAAAAATAACAAATCCTCAAGATATGATAAGTAACAGCAGTTAACAGCAATTAGCACTCTTGCACCAGAGCTTTGGGCATCACGATGGACTCAAATGAACATGGCATAATGGAACAAAATGAAGAGCATCTCGAGGCGAACATTTCGACATATTACACGCACGAAACGGAGCTATATGCAGAGAGTTATGATGCGATGAACAGGAGCATGTAATGCAAATATCTCAAGACTTGGAAGATTTTCGGGGAAGGGGAGAAAAGGTCAACCCTCTCGGTCGGATCCAGATCGGATCGGGCTCGAGCTCGATGCTCGCCGGCGGTGGAGGCGACGGCCGGCGTGGAAGAGGGAGGAGGCGCCGGAGAGCTCGGGGGAGACGGGGCCGGAGCGGAGGACGATGGCGGCGGGGGTCGGCGACGCCGGGCGGAGCGGCGCGGGCACCGAGGCGGCGGCGTGGCGCCGGTGGCGGGGCGCGGCGGCGACGGCGCGGGAGGACAGCGGCGGTTGGCGGCGATGGGATCCGGCGGCGGCACGGGGAGCCGTGGGAGGAGCGGCGGGCGCTGCGGGCGAGGCACGGGCCGCGCGGGCGGCGTACGGGCCCGGCGGGCCGGCAGCGCGGGGAACGCGGCGCGGGGCCACGTGGCAGGCTGGGAGTGGCCGGGCGCGGCGGCGGGTTTTTGTCCGGCGCCGGGCGGACACGTCCGGCGGCGCGGAGGAGCGGGCTAGGGTTTTGGGGATCCGGAATTTCGGAGGGGGGAGGTGTTTTTATAGGTAGAGGGAGCTAGGAGACTCCAAATGGAGCACGGTTTTCGCCCACACGATCGTAATCGAACGACCTAGAGCATGGAAGTGACTTAGATGGGTTTTGGGCTGTTTGAAGGTGGGTTTTGCTGCAACACACAACAGGACTTTGCGGTTACCCGGTTAACCGTTGGAGCGTCAAACGACCTCCAAATGGCACGAAACTTGACAGGTGGTCTACCGGTGGTATACCAAGACCACTTGTCAAGCCTCGGTCCATTCTGAGAATGTTCAACACCCGCTCACGAAAAGAAACAAGAGGGACGCGCCGGTGCACGTGGGAGTGCCGGATTGCAAAACGGACAACGGGGAAAATGCTCGGATGCATGAGACGAACACGTATGCAAATGAGATGCACATGATGACATGATATGAGATGCATGACATGAACAAAATGCAAAACGGAAAACAAAACCCGACCACGAAGGGAATATCATAACACATAGCCGAAAATGGCAAGAGTTGGAGTTACAAATATGGAAAGTTACATCCGGGGTGTTACAGTATGTGGTACGGTAAGTAAACCGACTCCAAAACAGTTCTAATGGCAATTTTTCTCCGATTTGGAATATTTAGAAAAATAGAAAAATAAGAAGCAGTCCGGGAAGGACACGAGGCCTCCACGAGGGTGGAGGGCGCGCCCTACCCCCTGGGCGCGCCCCCTGCCTCGTGGGCACCTCGTGCGCTCTCCGGACTCCGTTTTCTTGCATGATACGTATTTTGGTCGATAAAAATTCATTATATAATCTCCCGAAGGTTTTGACTCCTGTATCATGCAATTGTTCTCTGTTCTTGTTTCGAGCTGTTTTCTGCCGCAGATTAGAGCAAGATGTCTTCTCAAGAGTCAGTCGGGGAGAGTCGGGTGTCTCATCCGACACCAAGTCCAGGGGCAAACAGCGATGCCTATCACTTTGGGCCCTCAACGAAGGAAGAGATGGAAGCTGACTTGAAAAGGATAGATGCCATGGGGGAGGATCAAGAAGTTACTTCTCGTTTCCGGGCAGGCTTCACAATGGGGGAACTACAGAGCTCAGCTATCCCAAACTCGGCCATCCCCTCCAATGTTAAATTTCTATCTTATGAAAATATGAAAAAGAGTGTTAATTGTTCTCCCGCAGCTATGCAGCATCCATGGGTGCAAGGAGCTTTAACCGTCACGGGTAAGCTCCGTAAGGAGATAATGAATCTCAAGCAGCAACTCAATAAGCTCGAGGAAGAGAATCGTATCCTGAGGAGTATCATCGCCAAGAATATCACACCATCACCGAAAAAGGAGATATAATCACATGGGTATGGGCACTCCCCTTGGCAGCTTCCAAGCTTGGGGGAGGTTCCCCGGTATCGTATCACCATCACATCTCTATCTTTACCGTTTTTCTTAGTTCGATCCTTTTAGTAATATCTTGATCTAGTAGAATAAAGTTTTTGGTATGATTTAGTTTTGAGTTTTGCTTTATGATCCCTCTATGTAATCGAGTCTGTGAGTTATATAATAAAGATTAGTGTTGAGTCAAGGGCTTGATTATTTTGCTATGATCTTAAGGGAATAAAATAAAATGGAAAGGAATAAAAAGAAACAAAGAGATCATATTGATCTTATGGAGAGTGATGACTTCACATAGAAAGAGTATGATGATTAAAAATTGTTGAGGGTTGACAAACATAGCTTTGGTCATTTTTGCAATTAATATGAAGTAATAAAGAAATAGAGGTTTCACATATAAATATACTATCTTGGACATCTTTTATGACTGTGAGCACTCATTAAAATATGACATGCTAAAGAGTTTATGTTGGACAAGAAAGACAACGTAATGGGTTATGTTTTCTTATATCTGAAATAAAGTATATTGTCATGGATAACCCAACATGTTGAGCTTGTCTTTCCCCCTCATGCTAGCCAAATTCTTTGCACCAAGTAGAGATACTACTTGTGCTTCCAAATACCCTTAAACCCAGTTTTGCCATGAGAGTCCATCATATCTACCTATGGATTGAGTAAGATCCTTCAAGTAAGTTGTCATCGGTGCAAGCAATAAAAATTGCTCTCTAAATATGTATGATTGATTAGTGTGGAGGAAATAAGCTTTATACGATCTTGTGATGTGGAAGAAATAAAAGCGACGGACTGCATAATAAAGGTCCATATCACAAGTGGCAATATAAAGTGATGTTCTTTTGCATTAAGATTTTGTGCATCCAACCATAAAAGCGCATGGCAACCTCTGCTTCCCTCTGCGAAGGACCTATCTTTTACTTTTATCTTCTACCTTATGCAAGAGTCTTGGTGATCTTCACCTTTCCTTTTTACACTTTATCCTTTGGCAAGCACAGTGTGTTGGAAAGATCCTGACATATATATCTAATTGGATGTAAGTTAGCATGAACTATTATTGTTGACATTACCCTTGAGGTAAAAGGTTGGGAGGTGTCGTGGAATTGTCACGGCAGATGTCCTCAAGCTAGGACTTAGTCGTGGAGCCATCGCCGCTAGGAAGCTTGAAGGGGTTAACGGGACAAGGAACACGAGGGTTTATACTGGTTCGGCCCCTTACGGTGAAGGTAAAAGCCTACGTCCAGTCGAGGTGGTATTGATTAGGGTTTCGATGACCAGGGAGCTTAACTGCTATGCCACGGCTCTCGATGAGATCTTTCTTGTCCCTAAACCGCTGCCGGGTCGTCCCTTTATATAGAGAGGTTGACGCCCAACAGCCCTCAGAGTCCCGGCCGGCTCGGACTCTTAACTATTCTTGCCTTATACTACAAGTCTCACCATACGGCGGTTTATCACTACGGGCTTTAAGCCATCTCCGGGTCTTAAGCCCATCTTTGGCCCACCGTCTTCAAGTTTGGCGCCGGGCTTCAAGTGATGACCCTTATGAGTAACCCGGCCTCTTCTGGCGGGTGACTCTAAGGTTTATATCCTCAACATTAGGCCCCAGATTGATTTGAGTCGGCTCATGTCAATCTTCAACTCTTTCGACAGAAAATCTCCGGCTTACAATTGTGTGAAGGCCATAACCCGGCGTGACGTCATCCTCTGGACTCCGGGTAATCCGCCGTGACGTCATCTTCCATTAAATCCATTTTTTATTCCACCAGATTCGCAACGGATCTTATCTTTACTGCCATCCCAAAAATCGAGGTGCCTCTCGGGCGAGATAACCACGCCGTGGCCTCCTCGTTTCTCGCGCCCACTTATGAGTCTGGCCTTATAAGTAGCCCGACCCTCGGGTCTTCTCATTCTCCCCCTTCTGTCGTCTCCTTCCTCTCGCTGCTCCCGTGCTACTCGAGCTCCGCCGCCGTCGCCGCTGCAACAGAGCTCCGCATCCTCGTCGTCCTTGGCCGCTGCATCACCCTGAACCGTCCAGAGAACCGCGGCGAACCCCTGCATCCGTAAGTTCCTTCCTTCTTGTAGGATAGATCTACGTTAAGCTCCTGCTGCTCTTCCCGTGTTCTTCGCCGTCGTTCGGGAGTTCTTGGTAGTTTTCATTTTTACTGCCTCTCCTTGATCTTAAGATAGCATAGAACCAACGCGGCGGCTGTTTAGCACCCATTTCAAATGTGAATAGATCTCTTTTCACTGCATAAAGGCTCCGTTCGAGCCCAAGAACTTCCTTTGCATCTGTTTTTTAGGTCTAGAAACCTTCCTTTTAGCCGACCGTTTTGATCCGAATTATTTACTGCAATGTGTGAAACCTGTTCTCACCACACTTGGTAAAAAAACTGCACCCGTTAAGTCATGGCGGTTTATATTTCCGGTTTAAAGAAACCACGCACCGTAGAACCTTCCGGCTCAAAAGAGGCCATGTACCATAAAATTTTCTGGTTTATCTGTGACAAGGTCGTAGACAACCGAATTACTCTTAATACCTCGAACGGCTTAGATAACCCGATGCACCTAGATATATGTCATTAGTCCCCTCCATAAGCCGCCATTTTAACATTGAACTGTAAATTTCCTCCGAATTATAAATAAACCGGGCATATTTCCTTTTATCATAGGCTTCCGACTTTCACCATGCCTCCCAAAGCTCCCAAAGCTCCCATCACTTGCAATTGGATGAGGTCCAACGTCACCGACGAGACCTTAGCAGACTTTGTGAAGTCGGGTTACCTGCCCAAGAAGGACGTCATGTCCTACCGTGCCCCTGACCCATCAGAGGAGAGACCACAGCCAAGGGACGGGGAGGTGGTAATTTTTGCGGATCACATGAGCCGGGGCTTCGCACCGCCCGGCTCAAAGTTCTTTAAAGACGTGCTGAATTTCTTTGACCTGCGGCCACAAGACATAGGACCCAATTCTGTGTCCAATATATGCAACTTCCAAGTGTTCAGCGAAGTCTACCTTGGAGAGGAGCCCAGCCTGCTGCTCTTCAGAGAGCTCTTCTACCTGAACCGTCAAAACGAGTGCGCCAACGGGCCAAGCTTGGAACTTGGCGGCATCTCCATTCAGCGACGGAGAGACCGCCTTTTCCCTTACGCCGAGCCGCCGAGTCACCCAAAGGACTGGAACCAGACATGGTTCTATTGCCAAGACACGTCGCCGGCTGACGAGAGCCCGCTGCCCGGCTTTCGCCCTTTACGTCTGGAACCGACTCACCCTCTGTCTGATAAGTTAACTCAGGCGGAGCGCCAACCTCTGCTCCCCACCATCAACAAGATCAAGGCTCTCCTGGGCAATGGTCTCAACGGAATTGATCTGGTCCGGGTCTGGATCTCGTGGCGGGTGATCCCCCTGAGCCGCCGCCCCGGCTTAATGTGTGAATACACAGGCCGGAAAGATGATCCCCTGCGACACAGCCGCAATGATCTTCCTGAAGACATTGCTGAAGACATGACCAAGGCCCTTTTAAATGAGAGCTTGGCAGACTGCGGGAGGACCGGGTTAGCCCCCTTCTGCAAGACCAACCCGGCCCCAGCGGTAAGTCGCTGATCTGGACATTTTATTTTCTTCCGTAGATAGCTTTCATCTGGACCTTACAAAATCGTCATTGTATTTTTCAGGCTGATGACAAATTCTGGAAGGTCAAATATGACCATGAGGCGGCCAAGAAGGCCAGGAAGGCTAAGAAAGCCGCCAAGAGAGCCGCTCCCCGCAAGAAGGGAAGTAGGCCTACTGCTTCAGAGCTGCTGCAACTAAGCGACAGCTCCGAGTCAGAGGTAACCCCTGAGCCTATAAACTCTTGTTGTACTTGCTGTCTATTTCTGTCCACCTTATCAATACTGTTCATCAACAGGATGATACCGGAGCAAGTAACCCGGTGGTTGAAGAGGTAATGATACTTTCCTCCGACTCGGAGCCCTTGCCAAGGCTGAAAGTCCGAAGGGTAACCCGGAAAGTAAGATTTTCTCATCCTTTAGCTTATCAAGATCCTCAATTTCTTTTGAAGCAACAGACTCATGAGAGCCGGCGGCACACCCGGACCAACAAGGACGCTGACCTCTCTTCCGGCTTACCCGACGCATCGAGGAAACGCCGAACCGAGGTTATCTCCAACTTGTACCCTTTTCATCCTTTGGGGGGTGTTACACATCAACCGCTCAATTCTTCTGATTCAAACTATCAGGAAACCTCACCCTCCTCTGGTGACTCGATGCAATCAAGCCTGCCGGCCTTCAAGACCGTACCCGGGTAACAATGATCATCTCTTTGTTGTGCTTATCTTTGCTCATACCTTTGTACTAACCTTTTTGTCCTTTCAGTGCCCAGGCAAAGCTCACCAAGAGGGCGAAGAAGAACAAGCCGGTCGAAGAGCCGGACTTGCCTGAACCGGAGGTAGCAGCTCAAGAACCGCCAGCTGCCTCCGCTCCTGAAGCCACCGCTCCAACCGACAAGGCAACTACAGAGGCTTCTGCTAACCCGGAGACCTCCAGCTCGGCTCAGCCGGTCAATGACCCGGACGTGGTAATCACCCGGACGGAGTTTGTTGAGCTGGGGAGACCTACTGCACTGGCCAAGTGCTCCGCCAAGGAGGAGTTGCTACAGCACCGCCGGGTTAATCTGGACCTCACCGACTACGCCAATCTGAACATCGGAGAGATCGTCTCCGGCTATGTCAGCCAAGTGCACAAGAGCCGGGATGTAGAGATCGGCATGGTGAACCAGATTCAGCAGAAGTCTGAGGTACTACTCTTCTTTCTTCTTGCTTACTGCATAGTTATCTTGTTATTCTTACCATACTCTAGCCCCCAAGTCTATGACTTATGATAGAATATGTTGTAGACTTAAGTTCCGGCTTACTCGCTTGAACCGGCAATTTGTAAATAGAAAACGTTCGATATGCATTAGCCCCCAAGTGCCAAGTGTCTTTGCGTGGAAAGTGCTTGGGACTTTAAAATTGCATAATAACTGTTCATCCCATAACCCGGAAATTATGCAGGCTGCTTGCAAGAAGTTTGAAGCTGACATCTCTGATCTGAAGACCCGGCTGAGGACGCAAGAAACTGAGACCCGGAAGGCCAATGCCAAATTTGTGTCCAGTATTGCTGCACAAGAAAAGCTGAAGACGGACTTTGATGCTGAACGGAAAGCTTGGGCCGAAGAGAAGGCTACTCTGGTGAACCGGGCCGAACAGGCGGAGAAGGCTCTGACAGAGAAGACCGCTGAACTCGCCGGCTTAAAACGCCAGGTGTCCCAGATGGTTGCCGCAATCTTCGGTAAGTCATTCCACCGGCTTTCGTCCAGTTTTATAATTTTTATGTTTCATAACCCATCATTGCCGGCGGCTTTATCTTACTCTGTTACACAGGTCCCAGAAGCGCCAACCTCAAGCAAAGCGTGGTGACCAAGTTGAAGGCCGTGTACACCCTGGTGGAGCAACTCTACACCGGGTCACAGCGCGCCTTGGCCGTGGTGGCCCTATCCAATGAGGTGCCGACTCATCTGGCGGAAGTTCTTCGCCGGCTTGTCGTTCTTCCCCAACGTGTCCAAGAGCTGCGGCGGGCCTCTGCAAGAGCCGGAGCTATCGCCGCTCTGAGCCGGGCCAAGGCGTATCTTCCAGAGTTAGACCCGGCGGACATTGCCCTCGGCTATCCCAGTTTGAAGGAAGACGGCACACCCTTCGACCAAAGGGACTTTGCAGCCTGCGTGAAGATCGTGCGCCCGGTGGCCACCCTCATTGGAAACGACACAGATCTGACCAAGTACCAGCCGGGTTACAATGCAAAAAATCAAAGGATCCCCACTCCGCGTTATGAAGCTGTCAGCTTAGTCCCACCAGCTCGTAAGCACACCTTCGCCCCGGAGATTGACCCGGCCGGGTTAATTGACGAGGAAGCTCAATTTGAAGCTCTGAGCGGCATTGACTGGAAGTCGTCAACTTTCCAGGTCTTGGGAACAGCCTGAGGAGAGGAGAGGGATGAGCCGGAGACTTCAACCCAGCAAGCATCGTAACTCTGCAGGCAGCTTATTAAACAATGCTTCACCCTTTTGGACTCGATGAGTCTTGTAATAGAGTAGGACCAACACTTTAACTTTGCCGTGCCATCGTGCACGCGTTGAATGCTGAAGTCCATTGAAGTTGTCTCCTTTATATTTCCCCGGGTCATAATCGATCATTCATTTTCCTTAAGCTCAAATAGTTGCCTTTAACTATCCTGCATAGAAGGACAAATCACAAGTCTCTAGGCGGCTTACCGCACTGAGAATCATAGTTTTAGACATATAACCCGGAATATGAATCAAAAAAAAACTGGTCCTCAATTATGTCCTTGATATAGCCGTAATAACACACTTACCGGCCTGCAAGCACACTTCCGGCTTATATAACCCGGGTAATAAGGTTGGTACCTCAATTCAGGTTTACCAGTCTTAATAACACCGATTGTATTTGACTAGTACCATAAATCAAAGTTAAGCCGGCAAAGTGAGACCCGTCGTGCACACTTGAAATAATCGGAAGAGCTCGCTATAAATCAGAAGAACTTGGGGGCTTCCGGTTTGAATACGACCAGAGACCCGTCCCAAACGGGTTATGCTAGGATTCGAATGCGATCATATAGCCCCTAGTGGGTGTGGCGATGCCAATCAAGAGGGTACCGACAGCTATGTTCTCTTTGGTTCGAATACGACCCATGTTTGAACAGGAAGCCCCCAAATGACTTTAAGAATTGTTTAACGACGCTGATTCGAATACGATCCACGTCGGTTCCCAAAGAGGTTAAACTATGATTCAAATATGATCAAAGAAAACTCCCCAATGAGCTCGGCACTTTGCCAATCAAATGGGTATCGACAGCTATGTTCTCTTTGGTTCGAATACGACCTATGTTTGAACAGGAAGCCCCCAAGTGACTATATTATGTATGGCTAGATTCGAATACGATCATAAGCCGGATCCTCCTTCAAGTTATCACATGATCTTGTAATGAAAACAACACATTCATCTTTGGAGGAGGAAAAAAGGACAGAGGTCCTGCTTTATTGCTTATCATAATATATACATGGCTTTAGAGAAATATGTACATTATGAGAGCCGGTGTCTCAAGTGTAATAAGGCCGAAGCTGAGCTATGTTCCACGGCCGACGGGTCTCTTCCTCCGACTTACGTGAATCTTTGTGCTCCCGAACGTCAACGAGGTAATATGACCCGTTGTGCAAATTCTTGCTGACCACAAAGGGCCCTTCCCAAGGCGGGGATAGCTTATGCGCATCTGTTTGATCTTGGATGAGCTGGAGCACCAGATCGCCTTCCTGGAAGACCCGGGATTTAACCCGGCGACTATGATAACGGCGCAGGTCCTGTTGGTAAATTGTTGAGCGAGCTACTGCCACATCACGCTGCTCGTCCAACAAGTCAAGAGCATCTTGGCGCGCCTGTTCATTATCCATCTCAACATAAGCCGCCACTCGAGGCGAATCATGACGGATGTCACTGGGGAGGACTGCTTCCGCTCCATAAACCATGAAGAAAGGCGTGAAACCTGTAGACCTGTTAGGAGTAGTGTTGATGCTCCACAACACGGAGGGTAACTCCTCCACCCAACAACCCGGCGTCCGTTGTAAAGGGACCAAAAGCCGGGGTTTGATGCCTTTCAGAATCTCCTGATTAGCCCTCTCCGCTTGACCATTGGACTGAGGGTGAGCCACAGATGAAACATCAAGTCTAATATGCTCTCGTTGACAAAACTCCTCCATGGCGCCTTAGGATAAATTGGTACCATGTCAGTTATAATGCTGTGCAGAAAGCCAAAGCGAAAGATCACCTTTTTCATAAACTGAACTGCCGTGGCTGCATCACACTTGCTAACTGGCTCCGCTTCAACCCACTTGGTAAATTTGTCAACTGCCACCAAGAGGTGGGTCTTCTTATCCTTGGACCTTTTAAAAGGCCCAACCATATCAAGCCCCCAGACTGCAAAGAGCCAAGTAATTGGGATCATCCTCAGCTCCTGAGCCGGCACATGAGCCCATCGCGAGAACCTTTGGCAACCATCACATTTACTGACCAAGTCCTCCGCATCAGCATGAGCCGTCAGCCAATAAAAACCATGACGAAAAGCCTTGGCCACAAGAGACTTTGAGCCGGCGTGATGGCCACAATCCCCTTCATGAATCTCACGCAAGATCTCTTGGCCTTCCTCAGGGGAGACACAACGCTGGAACGCTCCCGTAACACTGCGGCGATGCAACTCACCATTGATAACAATCATTGACTTAGACCGCCGGGTTATTTGTCTGGCCAAAGTTTCATCCTCAGGCAAATCTCCCCGGGTCATGTAAGCCAGATAGGGCATTGTCCAGTCTGGTATGATGTGGAGAGCCGCCACCAGTCGTGCCTCCGGGTCAGGGACAGCCAAGTCTTCCTCTGTAGGCAACTTAACAGAAGGGTTAAGCAGGACGTCCAGGAAAATATTAGGCGGCACCGGTTTTCGCTGAGAGCCCAGCCGGCTTAAAGCATCAGCCGCCTCGTTCTTCCTGCGATCGATGTGCTCTACTTGGTAACCCTGAAAGTGCCCAGCAATGGCATCAACTTCGCGGCGATAAGCCGCCATGAGAGGGTCCTTGGAGTCCCACTTTCCTGATACTTGTTGAGCCACCAAGTCTGAGTCGCCGAAGCACCTTACCCGGCTCAAGCTCATCTCCTTAGCCATCCGAAGACCGTGGAGCAAGGCCTCGTACTCAGCTGCATTGTTGGTACAAGGAAACATCAATTGTAGCACATAATGGAACTTATCACCCTTAGGGGAAGCCAATACGACTCCAGCCCCCGAGCCCTCCAACTGCCTGGACCCATCAAAGTGAATAGTCCAATATGTGTTATCCGGCTTTTGCTCGGGCACTTCTAGCTCTGTCCAATCATTGATGAAATCCACCAAAGCCTGAGATTTAATCGCAATGCGTGGCACATACTTCAGACCATGAGGCCCAAGCTCTATAGCCCACTTAGCCACTCTCCCTGTGGCCTCCCTGTTTTGAATGATATCTCCAAGGGGGGTAGAACTGACCACAGTAATGGGGTGACCCTGGAAATAATGCTTAAGCTTCCGGCTTGCCATGAACACACCATAAACAAGTTTCTGCCAATGCGGATACCGCTGCTTGGACTCGATGAGTACTTCGCTGACATAATAAACCGGCCTCTGAACCGGATGCTCCTTACCCTCTTCCTTGCGCTCCACCACCACGGCCACACTGACGGCTTGGGTGTTAGCAGCCACATACAGCAATAAAGGCTCCTTGTCAACCGGAGCAGCAAGGACTGGGGGCTCGGCCAGCTGTCTCTTCAAATCCTCAAAAGCAGTATTAGCTGCATCATTCCAGACAAAGTCGTCAGTTTTCTTCATCAACTGATATAATGGCATGGCCTTCTCACCCAAACGGCTTATGAACCGGCTTAAAGCAGCGATACGACCCGCCAAGCGCTGGACGTCGTTTATACACGCCGGCTTAGCCAGGGAGGTGATGGCCTTGATCTTCTCCGGGTTAGCTTCAATGCCTCTGTTAGAAACCAAGAAACCCAAGAGCTTGCCTGCAAGAACACCAAAAACACATTTGGCCGGGTTAAGCATCATCTTGTAGACCCGGAGATTATCAAAGGTTTCCCTCAGATCATCTATCAAGGTTTCCTCCTTCCTGGATTTAACCACAATATCATCCACATAAGCATGAACATTGCGCCCAATCTGGTTATGAAGACAGTTCTGCACGCAACGCTGATAAGTCGCCTGTGCACTCTTGAGTCCAAAGGGCATAGACACATAGCAGAAGGCTCCAAGGGGAGTGATGAACGCCGTCTTCTCCTGGTCCTTAACTGCCATTTTAATCTTATGATATCCAGAATAAGCATCCAAGAAACTTAGGCGCTCACAACCCGCCGTAGCATCAATAATTTGATCAATATGGGGAAGGGCGAAAGGATCAGCCGGACACGCCTTGTTCAAGTCCGTGTAGTCCACACACATCCGCCAGGTGCCGTTCTTCTTAAGTACGAGCACCGGGTTAGCTAACCATTCTGGGTGAAAGACTTCAATGATAAACCCGGCCGCCAAGAGCCGGGCCACCTCTTCACCAATAGCTTTCCGCCTCTCTTCATTAAACCGCCGAAGGAACTGCCTGACCGGCTTAAATTTCGGATCAACATTGAGAGTGTGCTCAGCGAGTTCTCTAGGTACACCTGGCATGTCAGACGGCTTCCATGCAAAAATGTCCCTATTCTCACGGATGAACTCGATGAGCGCGCTTTCCTATTTTGGATCCAGATTGGCACTGATGCTAAACTGCTGAGATGAATCTCCTGGAACGAAATCAACAAGTTTAGTCTCATCAGCCAACTTAAATTTCATTGCCGGCTCATGCTCCGTAGTCGGCTTTTTCAGAGAGGTCATATCTGTTGGGTCAACGTTGTCTTTGTAAAACTTCAACTCCTCTGTTGCACAAACAGATTCTGCATAAGCTGCATCGCCTTCCTCACACTCCAGGGCCACCTTCCGGCTGCCGTGAACCGTAATGGTCCCATTATGACCCGGCATCTTGAGCTGTAACTACACGTAACACGGCCGTGCCATGAACTTGGCGTAAGCCGGCCGCCCAAATATGGCATGGTACGGACTTCTTATCTTGACCACCTCAAAGGTCAATTTTTCCACCCTGTAGTTGTGCTCATCTCCAAAGGTCACTTCCAACTCGATCTTGCCGACTGGATAAGCCGACTTACCAGGTACCACACCATGGAAAATAGTGTTTGACTGGCTGAGGTTCTTATCAATCAACCCCATACGACGGAACGTCTCATAATAGAGGATGTTGATGCTGCTGCCTCCATCCATGAGCACCTTAGTGAACTTATATCCTCCCACCTGAGGAGCCACCACCAAGGCCAAGTGACCCGGATTATCCACCCGGGGAGGGTGATTCTCCCTACTCCACACGATAGGCTGCTCAGACCACCGCAAGTAGCGTGGAACCGCCGGCTCAACAGCATTCACAGCCCTCTTATGAAGCTTCTGATCTCGCTTACACAGGCTGGTGGTAAACACATGATACTGTCCACTGCTAAGCTGCTTTGGATTGGTCTGATAACCCCCCTGCTGCTGTTGATGACCCTGGCCAGACTGTTGATTAAAGACCCCTTGACCGTTCTGAGGATTAGAATTTGAGCCGCCGCCCGGGCCATGAAAGCCTCCGGCGCCTGAGCCACCGCCCGGGCCATTATTGCCGTTAAAGGCGTTGGAATTCTTAAAGGCCTTCATGATTGCACAATCCTTCCATAGATGAGTAGCTGGCTTCTCTCTAGAGCCATGCCTTGGACAAGGCTCATTCAACAGCTGCTCCAGCGTCGGGCCTGACCCGCCGGCTCGGGGAGGGGGCCTCCCCTTGCGTCGCTGGTTATTACCCTGTGAGCTGGCGTTGGCTACGAACTCTAGGCTGCCATCGGCCTTGCGCTTGCCACCTCCTTGGTTCCCCGGGTTATGCTGAGGACCCTTGCCATTGCCGTTCTTCTTTCCCTTCCCTGTCCTTTCATCATCTGAAGCGGGGTCCTTGGTACCATCAGAATCGGCGTACTTGACGAGAGCCGCCATCAGTGTACCCATATCATTGCAGTCGCGCTTAAGGCGCCCGAGTTTCATCTTCAGGGGCACGAAACGACAATTCTGTTCCAACATTAAGACTGCAGAGCCGGCATCCATCTTATCAGAGGAATGTATTATCTCCTTAACCCGGCGAACCCAATGTGTCGTAGACTCACCCTCCTGCTGCTTACAGTTAGTCAAATCCACAATTGACATAGACTGCCTACAGGTATCCTTGAAGTTTTGGATGAACCGGACTTTCAGCTCAGCCCAAGACCCGATGGAATTCGGTGGTAGCCCTTTCAACCAAGTGCGGGCAGTCCCATCTAACATCATGGTGAAGTACTTGGCCATTGCCGCTTCACTGACTTCCAGCAGTTCCATGGCCATCTCGTAACTCTCAATCCAGGCTGCGGGTTGTAAGTCAGCCGTGTAATTAGGCACCTTCCTAGGGCCTTTGAAGTCCTTGGGTAGACGTTCATTGCGGAGAGCTGGCACTAAACAAGGGACACCTCCAGTCCTGGTAGGGACACCCACGTCGACGGAAGTCATCGGATAAGCCGGGGGAGTCTGGTAAGCCGTCAACTGAGGCACCTGCTCTGCCTCTTGCCGCGCTCTGTCTTGGTCTGCTGCGTGAAAGGCTCCGTTATGAACCGGGCCATGGCCAGGGGGCGGGTCATGGCGTCGGACATTACTTGAGCCGGTCGCTGAGACCATGTGTCTGCTATAACTCGGGCTCCGGCCTGGACGAGGGGTCGAGTGGATCCTGTCCCGGCTGTAAGAGTACGCCTCTTGCTGCACCAGTGGTGTCTGGAGGAGTTCCCTGACCCGGCGGGTTTCAATAGCCGTCGGAGAGTCGCCGTCAATTGGGAGGGCCGCCAGCCGTGCTGCTGCGGCAACCATGTTCTCCAGCGGGTTAGCATAATGACCCGGTGGTATTGGCACATACTGAGGCGGGGCAGGGTTCACCCGGGGAGGCCCCATCACTTGTGGCTGAACAGGGGTCCCAGACCCGGGCACTATGATCCCTGGCGGGTTACTAGACCCTGCACCTGGCGTGTTGAAGAGGTTTCGAGGATCGTAAACCGGAGGGAGTCGAGATTGGGCTTTTTGATGCCTCCTTCTCATGACCTCATTGGACGCGTTTTGATCCATCGTGAGCCGGAAGGACTGCGCCTGAATCAACTGGGTTTGGGCGTCGAGAGCCGCCCTCTCTGCAGCCATCCTGATCCCTTCCGCTGCCAGATCCTCTTTGGCTTTCACTACATCTAACTTTAACTGCGCCACCTCCGCGTCATGCCGAGCTTGATCCGTCGGGCCAACCGCGGCGGTCGACAGGGCCGTCATCTTGTCCGTGAGATCCATCGGCACCTGAGCCGGTGAGGGCACCGGGTTTCCTGCCCCAGCAGCAGGGTTCTGAGCAAGCTGTGCACCGGCCATGAAGATTCTAACCCGGCTCGGCGGCTCAAACGGGTCCGGAATACTGTCACCCTCGGAACAACCCATGAGCCTACCATCTTGAAGTTGATACAACGAGTTTGACTCATCTGTGGACGATTCGCCGTCAGAGTCAGCGGCCGTCTCATCACTAGATCCAGATCTGTCAGAGTGCCCTCCATGGACACATCCCACAAAAGCATGCCTCAAGGCAGGCAGGGCCCGGGCGGGTCGTGCGCGCTGAGCCGTCTCGATGAGATCGGCGCAGAGATCCGGCTCAGGGCCCGGCTCACCAATCTTGCCAATGAAAACATGAATTCCGCCGAAGGGGACCCGGTATCCGTACTCGATTGAGCCGGCGTCGGGGCCCCAGCTTGCATCGTCGACGTAGAGCTTGCCGCGACGACTCTTGGTCATCCGGCCCACAGCGTATCCCTTGAGCCCTTCGAAGCTGCCCTTCAAGAACTCAAATCCACCGTGCGCTGGCCCCACGGTGGGCGCCAACTGTCGTGGAATTGTCACGGCAGATGTCCTCAAGCTAGGACTTATTCGTGGAGCCATCGCCGCTAGGAAGCTTGAAGGGGTTAACGGGACAAGGAACACGAGGGTTTATACTGGTTCGGCCCCTTACGGTGAAGGTAAAAGCCTATGTCCAGTTGAGGTGGTATTGATTAGGGTTTCGATGACCAGGGAGCTTAACTGCTATGCCCGGCTCTCGATCAGATCTTTCTTGTCCCTAAACCGCTGTCGGGTCGTCCCTTTATATAGAGAGGTTGACGCCCAACAGCCCTCAGAGTCCCGGCCGGCTCATAAAAGTGTCCGGCTCGGACTCTTAACTATTCTTGCCTTATACTACAAGTCTCACCATACGGCGGTTTATCACTACGGGCTTTAAGCCATCTCCGGGTCTTAAGCCCATCTTTGGCCCACCATCTTCAAGTTTGGCGCCGGGCTTCAAGTGATGACCCTTACGAGTAACCCGGCCTCTTCTGGCGGGTGACTCTAAGGTTTATATCCTCAACAGGAGGCGAAACTATAAGCCCCTATCTTTCTCTGTGTTCGATTAAAACTCCATAACCACAAGTATTGCGTGAGTGTTAGCAATTATGAAAGACTAAATGATAGTTGAGTATGTGGACTTGCTGAAAAGCTCTGACATAGACTCTTTCCGATGTTATGATAAATTGCAATTGCTCCAATGACTGAGATTATAGTTTGTTGGTTCTCAATGAAGTTTCTGATTCACACTTTACATTGTGAATAGATTATTACTTGAGCATAAGAAATCATATGACAATATCCATATATGTTGCTGTTAAAAGAATGATCATGATGCCCTCATGTCCGTATTCTATTTTATCGACACCTCTACCTCTAAACATGTGGACATATTTATCGTTATCGGCTTTCGCTTGAGGACAAGAGAGGCTTAAGCTTGGGGGAGTTGATACGTCCATTTTGCATCATGCTTTTATATCGATATTAATTGCATTATGGGTTGTTATTACACATTATGTCACAATACTTATGCCTATTCTTTCTTATTTTACAAGGTTTACATAAAGAGGGAGAATGTCGGCAGCTGGAATTATGGGCTGGAAAAGGAGCAAATATTAGAGACCTATTCTGCACAACTCCAAAAGTCCTGAAACTCCACGAAAGTTGTTTTTGGAAATAATAAAAAATACTGAGCAAAGAAAATACCAGAGGGGGCCCACACCCTGGCCACGAGGGTGGGGGCACGCCCTACCCCCCTGGGCGCACCCCCATGCCTCGTGGGCCCCCTGGTGGCCCTCCGGTGCCCATCTTCTGCTATATGAAGTCTTTCGTCCGAGAAAAAATCATAAGCAAGCTTTCGGGACGAGACTCCGCCGCCACGAGGCGGAACCTTGGCGGAACCAATCTAGGGCTCCGGCGGAGCTGTTCTGCCGGGGACACTTCCCTCCGGGAGGGGGAAATCATCGCCATCGTCATCACCAACGCTCCTCTCATCGGGAGGGGGCCAATCTCCATCAACATCTTCACCAGCACCATCTCCTCTCAAACCCTAGTTCATCTCTTGTATCCAATTCTTGTCTCTAAGTCTGGGATTGGTACATGTAGGTTGCTAGTAGTGTTGATTACTCCTTGTAGTTGATGCTAGTTGGTTTATTTGGTGGAAGATCATATGTTCAGATCCTGTATGCATATTAATACTCCTCTGATTATGAAAATGAATATGCTTTGTGAGTAGTTACGTTTGTTCCTGAGGACATGGGAGAAGTCTTGCTATTAGTAGTCATGTGAATTTGGTATTCGTTCGATATTTTGATGAGATGTATGTTGTCTCTCCTCTAGTGGTGTTATGTGAACGTCGACTACATGACACTTCACCATTGTTTGGGCCTAGAGGAAGGCATTGGGAAGTAATAAGTAGATGATGGGTTGCTAGAGTGACAGAAGCTTAAACCCTAGTTTATGCGTTGCTTCGTAAGGGGCTGATTTGGATCCATATGTTTCATGCTATGGTTAGGTTTACCTTAATACTTCTTTTGTAGTTGCGGATGCTTGCAATAGGAGTTAATCATAAGTGGGATGCTTGTTCAAGTAAGGACAGCACCCAAGCACCGGTCCACCCACATATCAAATTATCAAAGTACCAAACGCGAATCATATGAACGTGATGAAAACTAGCTTGACGATAATTCCCATGTGTCCTCGGGAGCGTTTTCCTTCATATAAGAAATTGTCCAGGCTTGTACTTTACTACAAAAAGGATTGGGCCACCTTGCTGCACTTTATTTACTTTTTTTACTTGTTGCTCGTTACAAATTATCCTATCACAAAACTATCTGTTACCTATAATTTCAGTGCTTGCAGAGAATACCTTGCTGAAAACCGCTTATCATTTCCTTCTACTCCTCGTTGGATTCGACACTCTTACTTATCGAAAGGACTACGATAGATCCCCTATACTTGTGGGTCATCAAGACTCTTTTCTGGCGCCGTTGCCGGGGAGTGAAGCGCCTTTGGTAGGTGGAATTTGGTAAGGAAAAAGTTATATAGTGTGCTGAAATTTACTGTCACTTGTTACTATGGAAAGTAATCCTCTGAGGGGCTTGTTCGGGGTATCTTCACCCCGACTAATAGAGCAAGTAGTTGCTCCTCAACTCACTGAACCTACTGAAAATGAAAATGTCTACTTTGAAATTCCTTCTGGTATGATAGAAAAACTGCTAGCTAATCCTTTTGCAGGAGACGGAACATTACATCCTGATGAGCACCTAATCTATGTGGATGAAGTTTGTGGATTATTTAAGCTTGCAGGTATGCCCGATGATGTTATCAAGAAGAAGGTATTCCCTTTATCTTTGAGGGAAGATGCATTGACATGGTATAGGCTATGTGATGATATGGGATCATGGAACTACAAGCGATTGAAATTGGAATTTCATCAGAAGTTTTATCCTATGCATCTTGTTCATCGTGATCATAATTATATATATAATTTTTGGCCTCACGAAGGAGAAAGCATCGCTCAAGCTTGGGGGAGGCTTAAGTCAATGTTATATTCATGCCCCAATCATGAGCTCTCAAGAGAAATGACTATTCAGAATTTTTATGCTCGGCTTTCTGATAACAATCGCACCATGCTCGATACTTCTTGTACTGGTTCTTTTATGATGAAGACTATTGAATTCAAATGAGATTTATTGGAAAGAATTAAACGCAACTCTGGAGATTGGGACCTCGACGAAGGTAAGGAGTCAGGTATAACACCTAAGTTCGATTGTGTTAAATCTTTTATGAAGACCGATGTTTTCCGTAAATTCAGCACTAAATATGGACTTCACTCCGAGATAGTAGCTTCTTTTTGTGAATCTTTTGCTGCTCACGTTGATCTCCCTAAGGAGAAGTGGTTTAATTATCATCCTCCCATAGAAGTAAAAGTAGTTGCACCTATTAAAGTTGAAGAAAAGACTATCACGTATAATGATCCTATTGTTCCTACTGCTTATGTTGAGAAACCACCTTTCCCTGTTAGAATAAAGGATCATGCTAAAGCTTCAACTGTGGTTCGTAAAAGCAATATTAGAACTTATACACCTCCTGAGCAAGTTAAAGTCGAACCTAATATTGCTATTGTTAAAGATCTCTTGGCTGGTAATATTGATGGGCATGTTATTTATTTCTGTGATGAGACTGCTAGAATTTCTAAATCTAGTACTAAAGATAAACATAGACCTGTGGTAGGCATGCCTGTTATTTCTGTTAAAATAGGAGATCATTGTTATCATGGCTTATGTGATATGGGTGCTAGTGCTAGTGCCATACCTATTGACTTATACAAAGAAATTATGCATGATATTGCACCCGCTGAGTTAGAAGAAATTGATGTTACCATTAAGCTTGCCAATAGAGATACTATTTCATCAATTGGGATTGTTAGAGATGTTGAAGTCTTGTGTGGGAAAACTAAATATCCTGCTGATTTTCTTGTTCTTGGTTCCCCACAAGATAGCTTTTGTCCCATTATATTTGGTAGACCCTTCTTGAACACTGTTAATGCTAAAATAGACTGCAAAAAGGATGTTGTTACTGTTGGTTTGGATGATATGTCTCATGAGTTCAACTTTTCTAAATTTCATAGACAACACCGTGAAGAGGAATTGCCTAGTGTGACACCCAAAATTTTATTTGGCCTTTTCAAAAAAATTATTTGACTTGAGGGAGGTGTTTTACAAAAAAATCTTCAAAAGAACCCTCCCTTTCAAAATATTTTTTTATGGCAAGAGTTTTATTTGGATTCCCCCAAGACTTGATTTTGGTCTTGGAGGTTCTTTCCTTTTAATTGGACTCAAACCAAAATACTTTTCACTTGGGAAAAATATCCTTTGAAAATTTCTTTGAAAATGCCCTATGGCTTTTGGAATGATCCTTTGCCACTTTCAACAAATCTCTCTTGCCATGACCTTAGTGCAAATCCACTCTCATAAACCTTTCCTCATCTTTGAATCATGATTTACTTCAAATCCAGCAAGTTGAACCTCTCCATATAAATTTTCCCATTTATTTCTTATCAAAAACAATTTCTGCCTTATATCTTGATCCTTGGAGGTTTACAAAGGAACTACTCCTTCTGCTTTGATTTTTGCCCCCAAACCATTTTCCCTTCCTAGTCCTTTGAACCCTCAACCAAGATCCATGAAGATCCACTGGTCTCCAGTTCAAATTTTTCAAACTATTCTTGCTGCAAGTTTGAACCAGATTTGCCAAATTTGATGAAATTCTTTCAAATCCTTCTCCAAAAATTCTGAGAAAAATCAGGCAGCCTCTGGGTGCATTGAGAGGTCACCTCACCAAGTCCCAGCTCCAGGAAAAATTTTCTTCATACCATATCATTTCATCGAACACCTTCAGAGCACTGTCAATGTCATGTTCAGTCAAATTCAGTTAACAGTGTCTGAACCACTGTCGTTTCTTCAGTGTCCGTTGCCAATCTCACCAGTGCCCCGGCGTCGCCGTGTTCCCTGTCCCCTCCCCCTTGTCCTCTACACCGCACGAGCGCCTGGAAGCTTGCGGACGTCGGCTACGAGCAGCAGGAGGTGCGCCGCCCCGTGACCGACGCCAGCGGCGGCTTTGCGGTCGTCAGAAGAGAGGCGCAGCGCAGACGGCGCCGTCCGGCGCCGCCCAAGCCACCGGAGGTCGCCGCGTGGTCTTCCACTCCCCAGTGCGCGCTACCACCCTCGTCGTGAACCGCTAGGCGCGAAGCGCGCTCTCTGCCGCCGCCGTGCCAGTACGGCGACCCCGACGAAGACCGACGCCATTACGCCATGCCCGACCGAGTTTAGCAGTGGAACGGGACCAGTAACTCCCACTGGTGCTGCCTGGCCACCTAAACCCTCTGCCAAGCCACTGCCTCGCCGTAATCGCTCGCCGGAGATTCTCCGTTCACGGCCACCCCCTCGAGCCGCCTATAAATAGAGGCCCCGAGCTCCAGCTAGTACCCACACCACCTCTGCACTCCACCAAGACCCCGCCTAGCCACTGGAAGAGCCCCGAGGAAGTCTCCTTCCTCAACTCCGGCCGCCGCGACCCGCCACGGGATCCAGCTCGATTCGCTCCCGTGCATGCACCTCTGCCTCCCATCTCTTGCCAGTAACTCTCTAGTGCATCCCTCCTTCTGACCCGCGCTTCAATTCGAAGTTTGCAGCACACCACCGGAGTTCCCCACCATCGCCCGAGCCGCCGTCCGCCGGAGAAAGTGTCGCCGTCGACGTGGTGCTCCCCGACGCCCAAGTCCACCACCCACCGACGCGGAAGGACACGCTGATACTCTTGGTACACTCCGATCTCCCTGACTCGCCGTGGTTCGACGCCGGCGACCACCGCAGCCTTCGGGCGCCGGCGAGGTTTTTTCAAACCTGACATGTGGACCCCCCACGTCAGCCTCTCTTCTTTCACCCCCGAAGCGTTTTCTGTTGGCGCCTTCGGGCAGAGTACGTTTTCTCTGTGGGCTGGCGCGTTTCTATTCGAACCGTTTTCTGTTTTCTCAGTTTAGCCCCTGGAACTTTTCTGTTTCATTACAGATGAGTCCCTGGACAGAAACCCTTATAACTTTTTAATAAAAAGTGATTTTTGAGTGATTCTTTTTCTGACAGTCTTATAATTTTGTCTAGTTTTTTATGGGATTTATTTGAAAAAATTTGGAACAACTTTTATGCACGCGTTGGTTTTCACGTTAGTATGCATTTTTTCGCTATACCGTAGGTTCCGGGAGAGGTGACGGAGCCGCGAACTTCGCCGAGCTAGACTCCGACTTCTCCGAACCAGGCAAGCATGTTTGAACCTTTGATATGATAGGTGTTTTGCATGTTTGCGTGAAAGGTTGTGCATGGCATATGAGTATCAGTGAGTATCTCGTTGCATGCGAGGCAGCTACCCGTGTGTTCCAAAGTTACTGTGATCTCTGATGAGAGATGGCCTAGTCATGTGGTGACATGAAGGGCGGTAAGGTGGTACTGTTGTAGCATGCCAGCCTTACGTCATCCGATTTATTTCCGACGTTAACGTGGTCGGAGTCACGTTATCGTTCTTCCCCCTTCCGTGCTACCACATGTTTTCTGCCAGAATGCGGTTTAGTAAGTTGGTAACCTCTTTCCGTGTACACACCAAACAGAGGGGCCGGGATGAGGGTTCCATGGCCCTGGATTAAAGCCAGTCATCCGGTCAGGGGGCATGGGTGTTTCCGGTTGGGACCGAGAGGGGGGCACCCCTTAGAGCGCGCGTATAGAAATTTGATCCCATGCTACGCGAGGTTGTAGCCTCCCCGTCTCAAGGTTTTTCGTGAACGTTGCCGAGGGTGATTCCTGGCTTCGGAATGTTGAATGGGTGTGTACTGGTTAGATGTGTTTCTTCCAAAACACCGTAAACGGAACTAGTCCCCGTGACTACTGAAATCCGTTGGCTGTGGTTAAAGTACAAACTCTGCAGAGTCAAATCCTTCCGAGTCATCGTATCCAAGGTCAAGTATCGTGATCAGTGTATCCATATCTATGTCAAGTCCTCGTGGTATTATCCCCGGTAACCAAACTTGAGTGGTAAACTTGGTTAAACATTTTTCCTAAGGATGGACTAACCCCCGTTATTTACCTCATACTTGATTATTCCTTGTTATGATTTAAATTCTTGAGCTACTAAGGTATTAAGTTATGAAGCCCTTTATGTGATGTCGCTCAGACGTCCGACTGTGGCACTCTTGTTATTTACTCTTGATATAAGCCCTTTATGTGATGTCGCTCAGACGTCCGACTGTGGCATTTTGGTTATTTACTCTTGATATAAGCCCTTTATGTGATGTCGCTCAGACGTCCGACTGTGGCATTTGGTTATTTACTTTTGATATAAGCCCTTTATGCGATGTCGCTCAGACGTCCGACTGTGGCATGCACTATCTTTTATTTTCTATTATAAGCCCTTTATGTGGTGTCGCCCTGACGCCCGACTGCGGCATTGTTATTCTTGCATTTTCCTCTCGAGGAGTCATTCAGACCCTCGTTTGGCACCCAGTATTTATTTTGGGATTTCGGGAGGACTACCGCCCGACTTCTCTTTTTAATTTCCCATGCAATATTATCTCTATGTCTGAGTGCACTTGTTAACCTGCTCAAATGCATCATGTTTACATTTGTTATATCTTATGTCCGAACTGTCTTGCGAGTACTTTCATAGTACTCACCTGGCTTGTTGATTTGGCCAGATGTTGACGAAGGCGACCTCTTGGATGAAGAGTTTGATAGTGAGTCCGACGCCTAGAGGAATCCCAGTCAGTCCCGTGCGATCCTGGATATTGGTCACTTGTATTATATACGCTTCCGCCACCCGCAATAAATCTCCTCGAGCTTCACCCCGACGCTCGAAGAGCTGTAGTTTTTTCAGGAGTCATATCACCCGCTCCGCTGTGATATTTCCACCACCGTTGTTATCGTGAGTTAGTAGTTATGCCACCATATCCGCCGTTATGTTTTATCGGCGTACATGTAATAAATTGTTGAGCAGTCTCCGCTCAACCTTGTATTATATTCAGTACTCCTGGTATTTTTCTTCTGTGACCAAGATATTGTCTACCAGTGAGAAGGAATTCTTCTTTACTGGTCCGTAAAAGGGATTGGTCTCTCAATAAATATTTTATTGAAAAACCGGTCGTGACAAGCTTGGTATCAGAGCCAGGCTGACTGTAGGAAGCCACTAGGTGCGATCGCTAATCGGTTATTAGCGTCTTTCGTGCTTTTTCAGCATTTTTGCAAATGTAGCTATTTTCTGTTGGTCATCATAAATTTATGACATGACTACTCAGAATTTTTGCCTACTTTTGTAGATGGCTGGCAGCAACTGCGAGACTCGAGTGTTCACGAACGTGCCCGAGGGGTTTGTCAAACTCCTCGTCTCCATCACCAAGCTCGCGATCGGGCCAGCGACTCGTCCGGAGTTCACGCTTTACCAGCACAAGCTCAGCGACGACGTGTCTATGCACCAAGCCGTGGTGCAATTCAAGGGAGGGCGTTCTGCATCTCGCCACTTCCGTTTTGTGGGAAGAGCCATGCCTACGGAGAGGCATGCCATGCAGATGGCTGCCCGGGAGGCGATAGCTCGCCTTCGGGACATCCTTCCTATGATGAAGACTCGTCGCTACCGCTACCTCCCATGCCATGTGCCATATACTTGTCACTATGCATTCGCCTGCCATCGGGGAGAGCGAGATGAAGCCATCGAGATGGTTGTGGAGTATCTCAAGGCTCTGGAGGAGTCTTTCGACAACCTCGTGGACGATCTTGTGGCTGCCCGGATGGACTTAGTTCGGGGCGGTCCTGCCTGCAGGAAGGAGCTTCTCCACACGGCACCGCCTCTGACATTCGTCTCGTCTTCAGCCTCTTATGCACAGGCCGTTTTGGCCACTGCTCGCCGTCTGCCTACCACTGAGGAGTTCGACAGAGTCATCGCTCCTACTCCAGTCAGAGTTGCACTGCCTGCCACACCCGCACTGCCGCTTGTCGCACCCGCGCCATCACCGCAGCGCAGTGTTACGCGCCAGGAACCTGCTAGAGAGGAGGTGGAGGTTGAATCTCCTGCACCGCTGAGTCTTGCCCTCGGCAAGGGAAAGGACATCGTCACCATCTCCGACTGAGAGCGCCGAGTAGCCGCACGTTATGGCTGCTTGTATGTTGTGTTGTATCTGTATGCTAGTTTGTAGTAGTTGTGAACGCTGCTTTCCGGAGGAGCGTGCTAGTCTAAATAACATGTCAGGATTGTGTACGCACATCCTGAGTGATGTATCATGTGTTTGCTTTTCGCGTGTAAGGTTGTGTTAAGCAGTTCGTCTCCGTGCGAAATCGTTTATGCTTTCTTGAAAAATCTTGAGGTCTTTTAAATTTTTGCCTTTGCAAGATTTTCCTTGTGCCACACAGTCCTTCTCATGAGTTTTGCAAAATAATACCCCAGACTGGAAAAATGTCTCGTCCGTGGACTCGTTCCATGCCCAATCAGCCAGAAGATGTTTATGGGACACAGACTAGCAACAACTTCACTCAGGGACAGTCCAGTCAACAGGACAGCGAAGCAGCCCTGTCTCAAGTATGCCGTCTCTTCGAACAAAGCCAGCAACAGCACCAAGAGATGATGAATCACGTCATCAATATGGGAAATCACCGTGAGCCGTACCAACCCCACTCCAAGTTATCTGAGTTACAGAAGACTCGCCCTCCAACTTTTGCTCACACTGATAGGCCGCTGGAAGCCGATGACTGGCTTCGTGACATCGAGAGGAAGCTGATTATTGCTCAGTGCTCAGGTAATGAGAAGGTGCTTTATGCACCACACTACCTCACTGGAGCAGCTACAGCATGGTGGGAAAACTTCCTACACATGCATCCCAGTGAACACAACATCACCTGGGAAGAGTTCAAGGAAGGCTTCCGTGGGGCACACATCCCCCGGAGCATCATAAAAATCAAGAAGAGAGAATTTGATGACCTCAAGCAAAGAGGCATGTCAGTGACCGAATACAACGGTCAGTTTACCCAGCTATCTCGTTATGCCTACGACGAGCGCATGACAGAGAACAAGAGGATGGAAAAGTTATTGGACGGTCTGGCACCGGCACTAAGATGCCAACTGGTTGTACACACTTTCCCGGATTTTAAAACTCTGGTTGACAAGGCCATCACCTTGGAGAATGAGCGCCGTAGTCTGGAAGATATCCGTAAGCGAAAGAGGGATAAGACGACCCTTGCTCGCAACAACCCAAGCAAGACGGATGTTCAGAGGACTGAAGCAAGGAAATCCACAACTACTGATGTAAGGCCAACCAGACAGTTTCATTCCAGGGACAAGGACTTCTCATACCATCCAGGGGTCACATGCTATGCTTGTGGTGAAGAAGGGCACTATGCTAAACAGTGCCCAAAGCCGAGGAACTCGGCCCCCAAGCCGAACAATGGTGGGAATAATCCAGCCCCCAAGCGCAACAATTTCGATCCCAACAACAACCACATGAAGGGTCACCTAAACCATGTGACCAGGGAAGAAGCGCAGAATGCCCCAGACATCGTGCTCGGTACGTTCCCTGTCAACACAGTACCTGCCACGGTTTTGTTTGATTCTGGAGCTTCCCATTCGTTCGTTTCGAAGAGTTTTGTTTTGCAACATGGTTTTCCGATACTTCCCTTGGAAAAATCTATGATCATCAAGTCCCCCGGAAATAAGCAAATCGCTCAGAGTTACTGCCAAGGAGTGATCGTTGAGTTCGAAGGACTACAGTTTCAAGCTAATCTCATCGTGTTGGAAAATAAAGGATTGGATGTCATTTTAGGGATGGACTGGTTGACCACCAACAAAGGATTCATTGACTCCTGGTATTTTTCTTCTGTGACCAAGATATTGTCTACCAGTGAGAAGGGATTCTTCTTTACTGGTCCGTAAAAGGGATTGGTCTCTCAATAAATATTTTATTGAAAAACCGGTCGTGACACCTAGTAAGGATGAAATTATTGGTCTTGCTTCTATTGCCGTACCTCCTAGTGATCCTTTAGAACAATATTTGCTAGACCATAAAAATGAAATGTTTATGAATGAAAGAAGGGAAATAGATGAAGTGTTCTTTAAACAGGGACCTATTCTGAAACACAATTTGCCTGTTGAAATCCTAGGGGATCCTCCTCCACCCAAAGGTGATCCCGTGTTTGAACTTAAAACATTGCCTGATACTCTTAAGTATGCTTATCTTGATGAAAAGAAGATATATCCTGTTATTATTAGTGCTAACCTTTCAGAGAAGAAGAAAAATTATTGAAAACTCTGAAGAAGCACCGTGCTGCTATTGGATATACTCTTGATGATCTTAAGGGCATTAGTCCCACTCTATGCCAACACAAAATAAATTTGGAGAAAGATGCCAAACTAGTTATTGATCATCAACGACAGCTGAATCCTAAGATGAAAGAAGTGGTAAGAAAGGAAATACTAAAGCTCCTTGCGGCAGGTATAATTTATCCTGTTGCTGATAGTCAGTGGGTAAGTCCTGACCATTGTGTCCCTAAGAATGGAGGTATTACTATCGTTCCTAATGATAAAGATGAATTGATCCCGCAAAGAATTATTACAGGTTATAGGATGGTAATTGATTTCCGCAAATTAAATAAAGCTACTAAAAAAGATCATTACCCCTTACCTTTTATTGATCAAATGCTAGAAAGATTATCCAAACATACACATTTTTGCTTTCTAGATGGTTATTCTGGTTTCTCTCAAATACATGTGTCAGCTGATGATCAAGCTAAGACCACATTTACTTGTCCTTTCGATACTTTTGCTTATAGACGTATGCCTTTTGGTTTATGTAATGCACATGCTACCTTTCAAAGATGCATGATGGCTATATTCTCTGATTTTTGTGAAAAGATTTGTGAGGTTTTCATGGACGATTTCTCCGTCTATGGATCCTCTTTTGATGATTGCTTGAGCAACCTTGATCGAGTTTTGCAGAGATGTGAAGAAACTAATCTTGTCTTGAATTGGGAGAAGTGCCACTTTATGGTTAATGAAGGCATTGTCTTGGGGCATAAAATTTCTGAGAGAGGTATTGAAGTGGATAAGGCTAAAGTTGATGCTATTAAAAAGATGCCATGTCCCAAGGCCATCAAAGGTATAAGAAGTTTTCTTGGTCACGCCGGATTTTATAGGAGGTTCATTAAGGAGTTCTCAAAAATTTCTCGGCCTTTGACTAATCTCTTACAAAAAGATATACCTTTTGTCTTTGATGATGATTGTGTAGAAGCATTTGAAATACTTAAGAAAGCATTGATTTCTGCACCTATTGTTCAGCCACCTAATTGGAATTTACCCTTTGAAATTATGTGTGATGCTAGTGATTATGTTGTAGGTGTTGTTCTAGGGCAAGAGTTGATAAGAAATTAAATGTTATTCAATACGCTAGTAAAACTCTAGACAATGCCCAGAGAAATTATGCTACTACTGAAAAAGAATTCTTAGCAGTTGTATTTGCTTGTGATAAGTTCAGACCTTATATTGTTGATTCTAAAGTAACTATTCACACCGATCATGTTGCTATTAAATATCTTATGGAAAAGAAAGATGCTAAACCTAGACTTATTAGATGGGTTCTCTTGCTACAAGAATTTGATTTGCATATTATCTATTTATATATAAAAAGTATTTGACGGGTTAACCAGAAAAAAGAGAATTATGCTAAAAATCCCACAAAAATTAGAAACATCTGACCGTTAAACTTTCAAGTTATGTAATTACGGCCATTAGATCATCCAAAGTCTTATTTGATCAAAATTACCCACCTATGCCATGGAAACATATATGACCTAAAGCATTGTCCTCCCCATCCTAGATTGAAAAGTCTACTTAGCGAACTGGCAGGACGCGGAGATCGATTGATCAATATGCATATCGAGAGTTGATGGTTGACCGCCGCTTGCTGATCGCAGTGTTCAAAAATGACACGAAGCTGGATATGAGTAGATGTTGTTGGTCGAAAACGTCTTTCATTCACAATGAAACAGAATGGTCTCGCTCGATGCGTCATTTTAGAATGTGTATTAGGTGTGGCTGATGCAAGAAGACTGGCGAGCTGTCCATGGTGAGAAAAGTTGTGATGCTACTGCAGGGGGCATCCTGGTGTAGTTGAGGGCGCAGAACTTCTGTGCGGGAAGTGTTTCGATAGCATAGACCATCGGTTACTACTTGAACATTTGTCTAAGCTCTTAGGTACAGATAACGCTCCTCTCATTGACCTCATCAATTGCTTTCTCAAGACACCGATACTTTCTAAGAAAGGGAATGACTACTCAAACAGTGAAGTCGCGCACACGGATAAGACGCGAGACAGTTTCTGAGGGATAGAAGTCTTGATCATAGCTTATTCAACTTGCAGTCAATTAGGCTATATGATCTTTGCTTGCGGCATCTCTAACTATTCGGTTAGCGTCTTTCACTTAATGCGTACCTTTGATCCGTTGAGCGAGAGCCCTTCCACACGGGACTCCCGGATCACTATGGCCGACTTTCGTCTCTGTTCGACCAGTCGGCGAACACTCGGCCCAGCGGGCGAACATGCCGGCTCCGGCTCCGCGCACCTGCTGACACCTTTCGAAGCACTTTCACATGTGAACCGAAGTCGTCTTGCCGAACTCCTTCCTTTCTCATTTCAGTCCTCGCCTTTTTCATCTTCCGTAGGGGCCTTTAGTCTTTTGATTAGAGTGGAGGTCGCGAAATATCCCGATTCCATGTTGTCAAGTCGCCGCCGGCCGATTGGCCGTCCTCCCATACGTGATTGAGAAGGGAGAAAAGGGTGCCCGTTCCATGAGTTTATCAAGTTCCCGCCGGCCGATGGGCCGTCCTCCCGTCCGTCAATGAAAAAGAAGTAAAAGGTATCCCGATTGGGTGTCAAGTCGCCGTCGGTCATATCTAGCTGCGCCGAAGGCGTGGTCGCATGAGCACTCTGTGAAGCAGATGAGTACTTCATTCTAATAAGGTCGGGCTCCTAGCTACAATCTGCGTGTTCGATGATTGAAAAGCAATAGCGCTGTAATCAAGTTAATCTATGTTTGTTCAAAAAAAAGGTTAATCTATGTCTCGGTGGCCATGCATCATGCATCTCAACTCAGCAGATCAGCATGTTATCATACATCATGCACCTCAACTCAGCAGATCAGCAGGATACATACGATTGATGGTATGCACCACAACTCAGCAGATCAGCAGGATACATACGATTGATGGTCTCAAAGCCTATCCTTCATGCATGCCAGCAATTTCAGGTGAATAGAGTTGTTGCATGCCCACTGTCAGCCAGCTAGAGGGGGATTACAAGACCAACCAGGTGAGAGTTTAGACTTGAGATACACACAATACACAGGCCAATATTGACCTAGAGGCTGGAGCTTTACTACTCTTTCCGTAGGTAACATTTCCTTTTTCTCTCCCCGCGTCCAATCATTCCCAGTTCATGTGTCTTCTCCTTATTTCTTGCTGTAGGGCAACACACTGCAAGTGTTCGTCAAATTGTTAGTATCAATGCGTTAATTCTAGCAGAGAATTTTCCGTAGGAACACATAATTTCAATCAAAAATCAACTCGGCAATTTTTCTTCTTCAGATTATTTATAAGGAAGGGTGTGCAAGGGTTGTCTACTTTGCATAGGTTCTGGATCAGACAAGGTAACTAATCTATTAATTTCCCCCTGTGTATGCTGCAATACAGTAATGGTTTACTTTAGTTAAGTTGGTAGCACTTCAAAATGATGATTTTTTTTCACAAGGTGTGATGTGGTCGCATATTTACCTGGAACTACCTTCTAAATCATAATCCATTTAATCTGGAGATATCTATTTGTGCATTCAGAGATAATTACATTAATGTAAAAACAGGCTGCCCTCCTTAAGTATATTTATTAAAAGATCAATTATCTATTTATTGGATTGGTCCATGTTAATGATGCTCTATTTGCATATATGTTTAAGCTCATCTCAACTGCAGCATTCCTTCATTCGACATCTATATAGTGAAGCACAGTGGTCATATTTGCAAGCTCATTCCTATAAACTACTACTCCCTCCTAGCCAAAATAAGTATCGCAGTTTTGAACAGGGTTTAGTTCAAAACTATGACACTTTTTATGGATCGGAGGTCGTATGATGCATGTCCGCTGTTTGGAATTGATTGCATTGTTTAATAGTAACAGGTATATTTTTAAACTCCTTTCAGATGTAGCAGTGAGAAGACAAGGCACTCCATAGAAAAAAATACAATCTACTCTAAGGGTTTCAGTTCTAAATATGGTACATATGTTTTTCATAGTGTAGGACTAAAGTCTATTGGTGTTGGAAATGCAACATTGGAATCCCAATCCCTTGCTTTTATTTGTAACGTCCATGGTGATCAAACCCCAAAGATCTATGAACCACCTTGACTTCACGATAGCTACATGTACATGGCTGTAAAACACTTCTTTTGGCATAAGCATTCAATATGAAATGGCTGACATTATGCAATGCTTTTCATAACTTGATTGAACTTTTCTCAAATAGAGATTCAGATCATAAAAGAAATCCAGTTACAGTTAAAATAAAAATTGATAGTATTTAATGTTTTACAACACATAAAAATTGGAACATACACCTATGCATTTAGAAGTTGTGCTCATGATCGTTCCTTTATTTGAAGGGATGCACAGTCTAGACTTGCGCAATATTATCTTTCATTTTTCTTTTCTAACATTCTCATAAATGTTAAATATCAAATGATTGTTACCACCTTGCATTAGAGTTTGAAAAGTGTGCTATATGCAGATTTAAAAAATTCTTATTGGCGAATTAGTGTGCACCAAATGTAAATTTCCAATAAATATTGCTATTTCAAAGAGAGATGGTGGCATGTTGTTTTCCATGTACATCCATATGGTTGTGGTCAATTCTGTTCTATAAGAAGTCTGTTGATGGGTACGAATCCATGTTTTATATTCAGATTCAGGACCGTGCATGCTTCTCACCTTAATAGACACATGGCATTAATCAAAGCATATTTAGTGCATGTTTCCACAATAAGCTACACATCATTTAGACTAAGATATACATATGCAGGTTAGTTTATCATATGGTTTAAACCTTTATTTTGGTAGGTATCAGTCATCTGAAGACATGCGTGGTAAAAATATTCGATGACCAAGCCGGGCTGCCTTTGTCAATGCCGAAGACAAATTTTTGGGCTGCCTCGCTTTGGGACAGTGATGACACATCCACATTGGAACTTCGGGATGACAAAGCCGCTACAAACCGCACACTATGCAAGATAGAAGCAAGCGCATCACCTACATGCATGCCGATGGCAGAAGCGCCGCCGATTGAGTTATCATGTGTATATGTGCACAGACATATACTTATATTCTTTTTAATTTCACTCACTAATTATTATCTATCTCATTAACACTTATAGAGCCCTTAAAAATAATCACATGTTTTCCAAGATGTCAACATTTTTCACTAACAGGCATTTCCTTAATTACGTTATACTATCGTATCAATTACAGAAACAAAGGAAGCGGTTAATAAAAAAATATAACAGTGAGGAGAAGGAAAAGGGGGACCTTCAAACTTCGAAGAATGTTGCCGATGTGGAGGATGTGTCTGGCCGGCGCTCTAGGGGCAGAAAACGTCTACACCATCCTCATACTAAAATGGATCAAAGCAGCTGCGGAAGACGAAATCCACGCGAACATCACCTGCACGGATATTGACAGCAACAACCCCGTGCAGATTGATGATCTCGCCTCCTCGCTTGCGCAGCTACACCTTGGCCCCTGCTACCCCTCCATCGCCGTTTACCAGCCTAGGAGGAGACCGAGGAGTCGTACGAGGAGACAAACCAGCCGCCGTCGAAGATCACCCTGTGGCCGCACCAGTGAATCGAGCTGCCGGGGTAGCTGCTGGTGAGGACGAGCAAAGCTCAAGGCAGGGAATCAAGGAATCAAGCTGATGAGAGCTACCGGCGGCAGAAATTTTGGAGTGAGAAAGGGGATCGGGCAAGGGCAAGGGCAGGGAAAGAGGATTTTATTTTGGGGTGTGTAAGAAAGATGTGTGGTCGGTGTTTGGTTCACGACTTTTTAGTACCGGAAACTAAAAAAAGTCCCTAAAAAGTTCCTAGAAACCAAATGAGAGGGACTAAAAAAATCCTAAAACTTCTGAACCAAACACCCCCTAAGTCCATCAGCGTGAGCCCGTTTGGCTAAATCCCATAAAATTCCACTGGCGAAAAAAAAAGAACTTTTCCAAGGAAAAACACACACAAAAAACTACTCGGAAGGGAAGACTACATAAAAGGAAAGGTACAATTACCATGGTGGCATCAATGAAACCAGTAATGTTTTGTACGTACATGTACAATAGTGTGCACTATGGCCTTTTTTTGAAATATAATGAACGTGGACGATGTTTCTTTTCTAGAAAGTGGACCATCTGACACCAAACTATGCCAACGTGAAAGTACAAGTCACCACTGGTACTACAGAGCACATGTGTCTTTTTCTAAAAGAAAAAATGAGTTATATTCCATGAAATAGGATTATGGTCGCATTCTTAAACTTGAGCTGGGTAGAACTCAGGAGAAGGGTGCCTCGGGACATAAGTAGTTCCTCACCTAAAGCCCTTATAGAGTCTAAGTAGTGGATCAGAAATATGACATCCTTCCCGCTGTACTAGATTTTATCTGGTTAAAGCCAGGTGTGCACATTATATTCATTAAAGACAAATTCTGAAGCAGAGTTTGGTACACGGCGCAACCAACGAGCGGTGCTACCTGAAACGATAAAAACTACTACACTATGAACAACCTTATTTAGATTGAGCACACGTGTCTTAACTTAACTAAATCAAATGACCATTGAAACCAATAACTACCAACAAAGTTTTAATGGCTATGTGCAATATATAAATACACTACTTTTTTTATACAAAATTAAAATAAAATAACCATTAGTACAAAAACGTTATATATTGAGAAAAATACCTACAATCTTGCACAACATTAGCAAATCTACCCATGCCCACATGAAAACAATGAGAAGTATAAGAATTGTGTAGTAAAAAAATATAACTAAGCACATGATAAAAATGCCGAAAATAAAATTTTAAACAAAACTAATCATAAAAAAAGTTAGTACATCATGCATCATTAACACGTAAATGATGAAGTGATGATGAATATATTTGAATATCAATAAAAACCTGAATATATCAAAGATAGAACTATGTTCACAGAAGTCTTATATATTTCAAAAGGGCATCACATGTAATTTTGATTTTTATTTAAATGAATGAAATCGTATGTTCTCATCAATAACCTTTATAAATTTCTAGCCCGCGCATCGAGCGGGCCACTTTGCTAGTTGATAGAAAGGGAGCTGAGAACCCCGTTGCAGACAACTTGTCTAGGTTAGAAAATGTTCTTGATGACCCACTACCTATTGATGATAGCTTTCCCGATGAACAACTAAATGTCATAGATGCTTCTCGTACTGCTCCATGGTATGCTGATTATGCTAATTATATTGTTGCTAAATTTATACCACCTAGTTTCACATACCAGCAAAAGAAAAAGTTTTTCTATGATTTGAGACATTACTTTTGGGATGACCCACATCTTTATAAAGAAGGAGTAGATGGTGTCATTAGACGTTGTGTACCTGAGCATGAACAGGAATAGATCCTACGCAAGTGTCACTCCGAGGCTTATGGAGGACACCACGCTGGAGACAGAACTGCACATAAGGTATTGCAATCTGGTTTTTATTGGCCCACTCTCTTCAAGGATGCTCGTAAGTTTGTCTTATCTTGTGATGAATGTCAAATAATTGGTAATATTAGTAGACATCAAGAAATGCCTATGAATTATTCACTTGTTATTGAGCCGTTTGATGTCTCGGGCTTTGATTATATGGGACCGTTTCCTGCCTCTAATGGGTATACTCATATTTTAGTTGCTGTTGATTACGTTACTAAGTGGGTAGAAGCTATTCCAACTAGTAGTGCTGATCATAACACCTCGATTAAGATGCTTAAAGAAGTTATTTTTCCGAGGTTTGGAGTCCCTAGATATTTAATGATTGATGATGGTTCACATTTTATTCATGGTGCTTTCCGTAAAATGCTTGCCAAGTATGATGTTAATCATAGAATTGCATCTCCTTATCACCCGCAGTCTAGTGGTCAAGTAGAATTGAGTAATAGAGAGCTTAAATTAAATTTGCAAAAGACTATTAATAGGTCTAGAAAGAATTGGTTCAAGAAACTTGATGATGCATTATGGGCCTATAGAACTGCATATAAAAATCCTATGGGTATGTCTCCGTATAAAATGGTTTATGGAAAAGCATGTCACTTACATCTCGAACTATAACATAAGGCATATTGGGCCATTAAAGAGCTCAATTATGATTTCAAACTTGCCGGTGAGAAGAGGTAATTTGACATTAGCTCACTTGATGAATGGAGAACCCAAGCCTATGAGAATGCCAAATTGTTTAAAGAAAAGGTTAAAAGATGGCATGACAAAAGGATACAAAAGCGTGAGTTTAATGTAGGTGATTATGTATTGCTATACAACTCTTGTTTAAGATTTTTTGCAGGAAAACTTCTCTCTAAATGGGAAGGTCCTTACGTTATCGAGAAGGTCTATCGTTCCGGTGCCATAAAAATCAACAACTTCGAAGGCACAAATCCGAAGGTGGTGAACGGTCAAAGAAACAAACATTATATCTCAGGTAATCCAATAAATGTTGAAACTATGTTATCGAAACCGTAACACCGGAGGGATACATAAGGGACACTTTCCAGAACGTTTCAGACTCCAAAAAGGAATAGGTATGTGGTACGGTAAGTAAACTGACTCCAAAACAGTTCAAATGGCAATTTTTCTCCGTTTTGGAATATTTAGAAAAATAAAAAAATAAGAAGCAGTCCGGGAAGGACACGAGGCCTCCACGAGGGTGGAGGGCGCGCCCCCTGCCTCGTGGGCACCTCGTGCGCTCTCCGGACTCCGTTTTCTTGCATGATACGTATTTTGGTTGGTAAAAATTCATTATATAATCTCCCGAAGGTTTTGACTCCTGTATCACGCAATTGTTCTCTGTTCTTGTTTCGAGCTGTTTTTTGCCGCAGATTAGAGCAAGATGTCTTCTCAAGAGTCAGTCGGGGAGAGTCGGGTGTCTCATCCGACACCAAGTCCAGGGGCAAACAGCGATGCATATCACTTTGGGCCCTCAACGAAGGAAGAGATGGAAGCTGACTTGAAAAGGATAGATGCCATGGAGGAGGATCGTGAAGTTACTCCTCGGTTCCGGGCAGGCTTCACAATGGGGGAACTACAGAGCTCAGCTATCCCAAACTCGGTCATCCCCTCCAATGTTAAATTTCTCTCTTATGAAAATATGAAAAAGAGTGTTACTTGTTCTCCCGCAGCTATGCAGCATCCATGGGTGCAAGGAGCTTTAACCGTCACGGGTAAGCTCCGTAAGGAGATAATGAATCTCAAGTGGCAACTCAATAAGCTCGAGGAAGAGAATCGTATCCTGAGGAGTATCATCGCCAAGAATATCACACCATCACCGAAAAAGGAGATATAATCACATGGGTATGGGCACTCCCCTTGGCAACTTCCAAGCTTGGGGAGGTTCCCCGGTATCGTATCACCATCGCATCTCTATCTTTACCGTTTTTCTTAGTTCGATCCTTTTAGTAATAGCTTGATCTAGTAGAATACAGTTTTTGGTATGATTTAGTTTTGAGTTTTGCTTTATGATCCCTCTATGTAATCAAGTCCGTGAGTTATATAATAAAGATTAGTGTTGAGTCAAGGGCTTGATTATTTTGCTATGATTTTGAGGGAATAAAAGAAAAAGGAAAGGAATAAAAAGAAACAAAGAGATCATATTGATCTTATGGAGAGTAATGACTTCACATAGAAAGAGTATGATGACTAAAAATTATTGAGGGTTGACAAACATAGCTTTGGTCATCGTTGCAATTAATATGAAGTAATAAAGAAAGAGAGGTTTCACATATAAATATACTATATTGGACATATTTTATGACTGTGAGCACTCATTAAAATATGACATGCTAAAGAGTTGATGTTGGACAAGAAAGACAACGTAATGGGTTATGTTTTCTTATATCTGAAATAAAGTATGTTGTCATGGATCACCCAACATGTTGAGCTTGTCTTTCCCCCTCATGCTAGCCAAATTCTTTGCACCAAGTAGAGATACTACTTGTGCTTCCAAATACCCTTAAACCCAATTTTGCCATGAGAGTCCACCATATCTACCTATGGATTGAGTAAGATCCTTCAAGTAAGTTGTCATCGGTGCAAGCAATAAAAATTGCTCTCTAAATATGTATGATTGATTAGTGTGGAGGAAATAAGCTTTATACGATCTTGTGATGTGGAAGAAATAAAAGCGACGGACTACATAATAAAGGTCCATATCACAAGTGGCAATATAAAGTGACGTTCTTTCGCATTAAGATTTTGTGCATCCAACCATAAAAGCACATGGCAACCTCTGCTTCCCACTGCGAAGGGCCTATCTTTTACTTTGATCTTCTACCTTATGCAAGAGTCATGGTGATCTTCACCTTTCCTTTTTACACTTTATCCTTTGGCAAGCACAGTGTGTTGGAAAGATCCTGACATATATATCTAATTGGAAGTAAGTTAGCATGAACTATTATTGTTGACATTACCCTTGAGGTAAAAGGTTGGGAGGCGAAACTATAAGCCCCTGTCTTTCTCTGTGTCTGATTAAAATTCCATAACCACAAGTATTGCGTGAGTGTTAGCAATTATGAAAGACTAAATGATAGTTGAGTATGTGGACTTGCTGAAAAGCTCTGACATAGACTCTTTCCGATGTTATGATAAATTGCAATTGCTCCAATGACTGAGATTATAGTTTGTTGGTAATCAATGAAGTTTCTGATTCATACTTTACATTGTGAATAGATTATTACTTGAGCATAAGAAATCATATGACAATATCCATATGTGTTGCTGTTAAAAGAATGATCATGATGCCCTCATGTCTGTATTCTATTTTATCGACACCTCTACCTCTAAACATGTGGACATATTTATCGTTATCGGCTTCCGCTTGAGGACAAGCAAGGTCTAAGCTTGGGGGAGTTGATACGTCCATTTTGCATCATGCTTTTATATCGATATTTATTGCATTATGGGCTGTTATTACACATTATGTCACAATACTTATGCCTATTCTATCTTATTTTACAAGGTTTACATAAAGAGGGAGAATGCCGGCAGCTAGAATTCTGGGCTGGAAAAAGAGCAAATATTAGAGACCTATTGTGCACAACTCCAAAAGTCCTGAAACTCCCCGGAAGTTGTTTTTGGAAATAATAAAAAATACTGAGTGAAGAAAATACCAGAGGGGGCCCACACCCTGGCCACGAGGGTGGGGGCGCGCCCCCCTGCCTCGTGGGCCCCCTGGTGGCCCTCCGGTGCCCATCTTCTGTTATATGAAGTCTTTCGTCGGAGAATGACTCAGGAACCTTTGTATCCTGAGGGCCACCCTAAGAGAATTGAGCGGGATTCTCGGCGAACTAATGTTGATGCACCTAGTCCTTCTGAAAGGAAGAAAAAGAAAAATGATAGGACTTTGCATGCTTCTAGTGAACCTGTTATTGACACACCTGAGAATCCCAATGATATTTCTATTTCTGATTCTGAAACACAATCTGGTGATGAACATGAACCTAGAGATAATGTTAATGATGATGTTCGTGTTGATGCTCAACCGAGCAATAATAATGAAGTAGAAATTGAACCTGCTGTTGATCTTGATAACCCACAATCAAAGAATCAACATTATGATAAGAGAGACTTTGTTGCTAGGAAGCATGGTAAAGAAAGAGAACCATGGGTCCAGAAACCCATGCCTTTTCCTCCAAAACCATCCAAGAAAAAGGATGATGAGGATTTTGAGCGCTTTGCTGAAATGATTAGACCTATCTTTTTGCATATGCGTTTTACTAATATGATTAAAATGAATCCTTATGCCAAGTATATGAAGGATATTGTTACAAATAAAAGAAAGATACCGGAAGCTGAAATTTCCACCATGCTTGCTAATTATACTTTTAAGGGTGGAATACCTAATAAACTAGGAGATCGAGGAGTACCAACTATACCATGCTCCATTAAAAGAAACTATGTTAGAACTGCTTTATGTGATCTTGGAGCCGGTGTTAGTGTTATGCCTCTCTCTTTATATCGTAGACTTGATTTGAATAAGTTGACACCTACTGAAATATCTTTGCAAATGGCCGATAAATCAACTGCTATACCTGTCGGTATTTGTGAGGACGTACCTGTTGTGGTTGCAAACGTCACTATTTTAACGGACTTTGTTATTCTTGATATTCCCGAGGACGATAGTATGTCTATTATTCTTGGAAGACCCTTTTTGAATACTGCAGGGGCTGTTATTGATTGCAACAAAGGCAATGTCACTTTTCATGTCAATGGTAATGAGCATACGGTACACTTTTCGAGGAAACAACCTCAAGTCCACAGTATCAATTCTATTGAAAAAAATTCAACTATTACTATTGGAGGTTTTGAATTCCCTCTTCCTACTGTCAAAAAGAGATATGATATTCTTATTGTTGGGGATGTGCATATCCCCGTTGAGGTAACATAGTGTTATTCAAAATTTCTCCGGTCTCATGTTATTCGAAATGAGTTTGTTAACAAGACCTGATCAACCTTGTTAGTGGATTCCTTTTGATGAGCATGAGATGGATGAAGTTAGAAGGCACAACCTTCTGTACCCTCCTTTTACTTTATGTTATTTAGAATAAATAAAGCAAAAATAGTAATTTTTTGTCTGTTTTCTGAATTATCCGTGCAATAAAAAATACCTCGAAACTAAAAGTTCTCCAAATGCCCCGAAAGTGGAATATGATTTTTTCTAGAATATTTGAGAATATCTGGCACTGAGAACACATCAGGGGGAGCAAGCATCTGGCCACGAAGGTCCAGGGCGCCCCCTGCCTCGTGGGCCCATGGTGGCTCCCCTCCACTTATTCCAGCCACCACACACTTTCTTCCTCCCAAAAAAATCACCAACCAGCTCAAGCACGAGTTCTAGCTCATTTTGTTGCGATTTTTGATCTCCCAGCTCAAAGCTCCACTCACAAAACTGCTTTGGGGGATTGTTCTTCGGTATGTGACTCCTCCAATGGTCCAATTAGTTTTTGTTCTAGTGCTTTATTCATTGCAAATTTTTGCTGCCTAGGTGACCCTGTTCTTGATCTTGCATGTCAAATTTATATGGTCCCAAGTAGTTCTAATGCATGATATAGTCTCTAGGCACTTGTGGGAGTAGTTGCTATCAATTTTGTTGAGTTTGGTTCACTTTTATTTGAAGTTACTAAAAAATTCAGAAATTTTTCAGAGGAAGAAATATGTTTAGAAAAATGTACCAAGGTGTTTCTTCAAGGAAGCAAGGACCCAGGCCCGCAATACGCGATGCGGACGATGAACCACCGAGGGAAGCTCAAGTGCGGCCTTGTGAATGGCCGTCAGACGATTTCATGGTCCAAGCAGGAATTAAGGAGGAATTTGATGCATATGTGCGTAATGCTGAACTCGAGGGCTTCATGCTAGATAAGTGCCCTCAATACTATCACCTAACTGATTCCTTTGTGAGAAGGTTCAAATTTTCATCTTCACGTAATTCTCACACTGTCCTATTTGATATATCTATGGCCAATCTTACACTATGGACTTAGAGGATTTTAATATTGCTTGCAAACTTCCACAATGGGGTAGTGCTAGTGAACCTCGCAAATCTGAGCTTAGAGATTTTCTTGCTAGTATTACAGTGGGGGAGTCTAGAGATATAACACAAGATACCATAGGGAGCATTCATTTTCCTGCTATACATTATTTTGCTCTCTTCGTAGGTAGGTGCATAAATGGTAAGGATGAAGCATGTCACATGTGTGTCCCTGACCTTAGTGTTCTCAGGAGTGCTGTTTTAGGAGATAAACACTATAACTTGGGGGCCATTGTTGCACGGAGGTTACATAATAATGGTTTAAGTGGAGACTTTTTTGGGGGAATTTATGCAACTCGTGTGGCTAATTTTCTTGGGATACCCATACATGAGAGTGATATGGAATTGCCTCCCACTTATCTAGGATATGAGGCTATGGTTCGCCATCAGTTTATTGAGAGGAATGAACAACCTCTCCAGTACCGACTAATGTTTGACAGGCACAACATTTTCCATGTTGCTCTCCCTGCTCCTACTTTCTTTGACTTTCAGACAAAAGGGAGATTTATTATAACCAGGGAGGAGATGAACGAGTATAAGAGGAGGATGGAGACAGCTCGTCTCCAAGCGGCAGCTCATGAGGCAATAGCTGCTGCATCACGGTACGATCCCAACTACAACTTTGATCCATGGGAATAGACCAACTTAGACCAGAAGCCTAAGCTTGGGGGAGTACGTATTGCTCACCGGCATTACATTCATATTCACACACTCATGCTAGTTGTCGGTGCTCATACTTTTTTTTGTATATCCATGCTAGTTTATTATCCTTTTTTATGCTTTCTTTTTGTGTGTTCGAAAAACCTTAAGAAAACCCAAAACAATTAGTTGTAGCTTTAGCTAGTTTACTTTTCATGCTGTAGTAGTAATAATTAAAAGAAACCCAAAAAGGTGTCCTATTCTTCTTTTGTTTGTTGGGAGCTTTCCCGTGTAAATAGTTTTATTTCTTTTCTTTTCTTTGGGGGTCGATACGAGAAGACCATAATGAAAATGTTGAAGTGGCTCTTATATACATTATTATTGATTTAACCAAGAGCCCATATTGCCTTGTCTTCTCCTATTTATTAAATGCTTGCAGATTCCATCTTAGTCCAAAGCACGTGCACTATTATTATTATCATTGTTCGGTCGTGCAAGTGAAAGGCAATTATGACGATATATGATGGACTGATTGAGATGAGAGAAGCTGGTATGAACTTGACCTCTCTTGTTTTTGTAAATATGATTAGTTCATCGTTCCTGATTCAGCCTATTATGAAGAAACATATTTGCAATGACAATTAGAGATTTTAGTTGCTTATGTCATGCTTAATTAGCTAGGAGTTTATAATGGTTTACCTTGCATGCCAACATGCTATTAAAATGGTTGTGATGTGGTATAATAGGGTGGTATCCTCCTTTGAATGATTCAAGTGGCTTGACTTGGCACATGTTCGCGCATGTAGTTGAAACAAAATCAGCATAGCCTCCACGATATTTATGTTCATGGTGGATTATATCCTACTCATGCTTGCACTCAATGTTTATTAATTTTAATGCATGTTCATGACTGTTGTCGCTCTCTAGTTGGTCGCTTCCCAGTCTCTTTCTAGCCTTCACTCGTACTAAGTGGGAATACTGTTTGTGCATCCAATCCCTTAAACCCCAAAGTTATTCCATATGAGTCCATCATACCTTCCTATATGCGGTATCTACCTGCCGTTCCAAGTAAATTTGTATGTGCCAAACTCTAAACCTTCAAATGAAATTCTATTTTGCATGCTCGAATAGCTCATGTATCAACTAGGGTTGTCTGTATCTTCCATGCTAGGCGGGTTATTCTCAAGAGGAGTGGACTCCGCTCCTCACTCACGAGAAAATGGCTGGTCACCGGGATGCCCAGTCCCATGCTTTAAGCAAATCAAATCAAAATAATTGCAAACAAAACTCCCCCAGGACTGTTGTTAGTTGGAGGCACCCGTTGTTTCGGACAAGCCATGGATTGATGTTTGTTGGTGGAGGGGGAGTATAAACTTTACCATTCTGTTTGGGAACCACCTATAATGTGTGTAGCATGGAATATATCGAGATCTCTCGGTTGTTATGTTGACAATGAAAGTATGCCGCTCAAAATATTATTCATCTCTATTTCAAAACTCGAGCTCTGGCACCTCTACAAATCCCTGCTTCCCTCTGTGAAGGGCTTGTCTATTTACTTTTATGTTGAGTCATTATCCTCTTATTAAAAAGCACCAGCTGGAGAGCACCGCTGTCATTTGCATCCATTACTATTGATTTATATTGAGTATGACTATGACTGGATCCCTTTTACCATGGATTACAATGTTTAGTCAGTCCTTGATCTTCAAAGGTGCTCTGGATTTATGTTTTGCGGTCTCAGAAAGGGCTAGCGAGATACCATCTTGTTATATCAAATTATGATTGTTTTGAGAAAGTGTTGTCATCTGAGATTTATAGCTCGCTAGTTGATTATGCCATTGAAATGAGTAAACATGAGACCTAAATGTTATTGTGAATATGGTTAGTCATAATCTTTGCTGAAAACTTGAATGTTGGCTTTACGTATTTACAACAACAAGAGCAAACAAAGTTTGTAAAAGTTTTTCTTTATCACTTTCAGTTTATCAACTGAATTGCTTGAGGACAAGCAAAGGTTTAAGCTTGGGGGAGTTGATACGTCTCCGTCGTATCTACTTTTCCAAACACTTTTGCCCTTGTTTTGGACTCTAACTTGCATGATTTGAATGGAACTAACCCGGACTGACGCTGTTTTCAGCAGAATTGCCATGGTGTTATTTTTGTGCTGAAATAAAAGTTCTCGGAATGACCTGAAACTTCACGGAGATTATTTTTGGAAATAATAAAAAATACTGGCGAAAGAATCAAGGCCAGGGGGCCCACACCCTGTCCATGAGGGCGGGGGGCGTGCCTACCCCCCTGGGCACGCCCCCTGCCCCGTGGGCCCCCTGGTGCTCCACCGACCTCAACTCCAACTCTATATATTCGTGTCCGGGGAGAAAAAATCAGAGAGAAGGATTCATCGTGTTTTACGATACGGAGCCGCCGCCAAGCCCTAATCTCTATCGGGAGGGCTGATCTGGAGTCCGTTCGGGGCTCCAGAGAGGGGAATCTGTCGCCATCATCATCATCAACCATCCTCCATCACCAATTTCATGATGCTCACCGCCATGCGTGAGTAATTCCATCGTAGGCTTGCTGGACGGTGATGGGTTGGATGAGATTTATCATGTAATCGAGTTAGTTTTGTTAGGGTTTGATCCCTAGTATCCACTATGTTCTGAGATTGATGTTGCTATGACTTTGCTATGCTTAATGCTTGTCACCAGGGTCCGAGTGCCATGATTTCAGATCTGAACCTATTATGTTTTTATGAATATATGTGAGTTCTTGATCCTATCTTGCAAGTCAATAGTCACCTACTATGTGTTATGATCCGGCAACCCCGAAGTGACAATAATCGGGACCACTCCCAGTGATGACCGTAGTTTGAGGAGTTCATGTATTCACTATGTGTTAATGCTTTGGTCCGGTACTCTATTAAAAGGAGGCCTTAATATCCCTTAGTTTCCAGTAGGACCCCACTGCCACGGGAGGGTAGGACAAAAGATGTCATGCAAGTTCTTTTCTATAAGCACGTATGACTATATTCGGAATACATGCCTACATTACATTGATGAATTGGAGCTAGTTCTGTGTCACCCTATGTTAAAACTGTTGCATGAATAATCGCATCCGGCATAATTCTCCATCACCGATCCAATGCCTACGAGCTTTTCACATATTGTTCTTCGCTTATTTACTTTTCCGTTGCTACTTTTACAATCACTACAAAACTGCTACTGTTACTTTTGCCACCGTTACCGCTACTATCATACTACTTTGCTACTAAATACTTTGCTGCAGATATTAAGTTATCCAGGTGTGGTTGAATTGACAACTCAACTGCTAATACTTGAGAATATTCTTTGGCCCCCCTTGTGTCGAATCAATAAATTTGGGTTGAATACTCTACCCTCGAAAACTGTTGCGATCCCCTATACTTGTGGGTTATCAGACACATGAAGAAAAGATAGTAAGTACCGGTTTCCTTGCTTCGTAGTCGCCACGTACTCGATTGGAAAATGTCTGATCTGGACCTTTGAGTTTTTGTAGTGACGGTTCCATGTCTCTTTGAGGTTGTTGATGAAGTATTCAGCATGTGTAGTAAGGTCTGCGTCAGCTTCTGAACGCATTGAATCAAGCACCTCAAAACGTTGGTTCTTCAGGTCAAGGCAAATCGCGTAGTGGTGACCACACTTGTCATGTGGGTCCTGTGGTGCAAGCTCCTGGAACATGGAGAACAAGACCTGCAAGTAAAATGAAGGAAAGAAAAAGCAGAGTTCACATCAAGAACATAAATGATGTAGTTGGAAAAATGATGTGTAAAGATATCACCGGTTGCACTAAGAGGCACATGAATGACATAAAGCAGCAAGTGTCCAAAAGTAAACCCACATAGAATGTTTATTTACAGTGTGTAATTAAAAGAAGTTGCCATCCATGTATGAACAAAGTTGCCCTGTATTTTAGTTTGAAGTTGCCACATAGGTTGTATTAAGAAGCAAATCAAACTCATTTTACATGGCAGCTGTTGCCACATGAAACAGCTGTCACGAAACAGGGTGTAGCCCACATGTGAAGCGTAGCTACTGGCAAAACATACCATGGGAGGAAAAATGTGCAAAAAAGGACGGAATACTCACACATTTCTTCATTGTGTGCTTGAAATCACCATGCACAGCAAAATGCTTCCTCGGGATTTTGTGGTGGAAGTCACTGCAGGTCACACTGTACCGCATGATTGTTTTGTCGGGAGACATATCCATATGCCTGTTGATTAATTCAATCCCACATGCAACTACATTCTTCGACATTTTACCGAGTGGCCTCACAGACTCGGCAAGATCACCCAGGTCAACGTACGTCGCATCGCATTGTATGATCTTGGTTCTGTCCAAACATGAGCTGTATGAAAATGATATAACATGGAAGAATCATGTATACTAAGTAAAAAAAGAAATAAAATGTAAACAGAGCATATCTAGAATAGCAAAAGGAAGAAAAGTAAAAAGAGGAAAGCAAATGAGAGGTTATGTGGTGTGGTCATTACGCTTTCAGCTCCTTCATGTGCTTGCTGTTGGACCTCGCATTTCCAAATCGTTTGACAATATCGTACAGCTGGTTCTGATCCTTTGTGGCCTTGACTTCTGGCTCATAGTCATCCGCGGGTGGTGCGTGAACTACCCTATGCTGCCTCATAGAACCAGGGGTGGCACTTCTAACGGTATCCTCAGATACCGACTCAGCAGGCACGTTAGAACTTGATTGCCCCTGACCTCGTGAGGACCTCCTCTGCAATGCTGCCTCCTCAATCCTGCGGTAAGCTTCATCAAGTGACGGCGTAATCTCCTCAGGGGTGGCTGCAATGATCAAAAAAGTGGGTTAGGATACGTGGGAAATAAAACAAGTTTAGTGCGCAAAGAAATGGTGTAGAATGTGAAACGTATGTGCATAAAGTAGGGAGTTGCCGTGTGGAGGCAACTCCAGTTGCCATGTGTAGTGCACTGTAGTTGCCATGTGGCAACAACTACAGTTGCCATGTGGGTTGAACTGCAGTTGCCATGTGCTTGCCGAATGGAAAATGCAACATGGCAACAAAATGTAGCTGACATTGTGCAGCAAAAATCTAGTTGCCATGTCATCAGATAACATTTGCCCTAACAGTGAGAAGCCAAAAAAAAGCTTGGGACAAAATTCAGACTAGAAAAAATGTGTACAACAAAATGATAAACGCATAAAAAGTGTACCTTGCACAATCGGCTCTGCAAACTTCACAGCCTTCCTGCCCTCAGCCATTGGTTGTGCCATCATTGGGGCCATGCCTGCCGGGAAAGCAAAGGCAACTGGCATAGGATCTTGCACCATTGGTTCATCTTGAGTGCGATCGATGCCAAGGCTAAAGCTTGGTGGGGTGAAGGCCATTGGGTGCCTCTCCTGCCTACTAGCCGGACCACGAACAACTTGCTGGGCAGAATCCAGGGGTCAAAGATCAACAAACATTTCTGCCTCGTCTGCTGCAGAATCATCAGGCTTATTAGTAGGGCGGGGCGTGTGGTCAGCGGTATCAGTCGCAACTTTCTTGCCAATCTTCTTGTTTGGGCTGTAGGGGACACCAATGTTGACTGTGAACTTAGAAGTGCGCAGATTTAAGTTGGGGTTCTCCACGGCGGGTAAAGACGCAGTCTGCTCCGGACGTTCACCTTCGTCAGTCGTGCCCGACTTGCCACCTGGGTCAGTTGTACTCCGGTCTTTTGTTTTCTCCATAACATTGCTTTTGGCAGGTGGTGGGAACAGTGTGGACGCAGGCACATAACCAGAGTCATCTCTGCTGCTCCTAGCTACAGCTGGTGCGTTGGGTATCTCTGCAGATTGCTTGTGGGGGCTACGACGCCTAGGTGGAAGACCAGCTCGCGAAACGGTCGCCTTAGCAACCTCTGGAACACCAGAAGCTGGAGCTGTTGTGCCAAGACTCTCACCTATGGATGGCATATCAGTCTGAACTATCGCCTCAGCCCCTCCTTTCGTGGACGCAGAAGTGCCACCACCCACGCGCTTGGAACCCGTATCAGATGAGCGGGAATCTTCCTTGCTTAGGTTGATCTCGGGGGTGTCCACTTCAACACTTGCTGATCGGGTGGCATGGCTCACAGCAGCATCCTTCATTGCCAGCAGAGTGGGCAATATCTCTGCAGTCCTGGCAGATACTGACTCATCACTCCCAGATGTACGGATGCCTCTTGTTGTAGCCTGCACATCTGCAACCGGCGGAGATGGTCGGCCGCTTGCATCAGAGCTAGTGGGAACAATGGACGGTGTAGCAGCAGCTTTGTCGACTCGCGCCTCATGAGAATCTGAGTTGCCACCTGTCGACAGCTTTGAGTGTATGCGTTCGAGTGCGTCTCTGGGGTTCTGCTTGGTCACGGGTGTGGTAGTCTTCTTCACCCTGTAAAAAAGCACGTGAACAGTGTTAAAAATTAAACAAAATAGTTGCCATGGTAGCCATCTTGAAAAATGAAAAAATGTGTGATGTGCCAGAGCTGCCATTTCAGAACTAGGTATGGGATGAGCACACAAGACAAATGTATGGGGGGTGGAAGCCAGTGGAAAGTTGGTAGTTGCCATATAGGTGGAATAAGAATTGCCATGTGGCCTAGTTAGCAGTTGCCATGCAGAACAAGCAGGAGTTGCCATGCAGCAAAAAAAAGAGATCATGGGAAAACAACAGTTGCCATGTGGGACTGATGGCAGTAGCCCATGTGGCAAGCTGGACAGCTGCATTGAAAAGCAAAAATATAGCACTATGACAATGAAAGAACAGGGATAACCTACTTCTTGACTGTCTTCCTCAAGTGTACCAACACGACAGGATCCCCAGTGTTGGACGTCGACGTACAAGGAGGTGACCTAGTGGAAGGGGTGTCACCAGCAATGGGGGCACCCTTGTTCAATCGAGCAAAAACACGGGTTGGTGTTGGTGCTTGTTTCTTCATAACTGCTCGTCCACCAGCTGTCGCCTCACTGCACGTATAAAAACATGACAAAAAAGGTACCAAGTGCCAGACACGAAAATCATTGCCACGCTTCGCAAACAAATGGAAAAAAGGGGTCGGTCTGTTCAAAAGGAGAGACAAACAAGACACTAAAATAGATGTCGAACCTCCTCTTAGCAGCTAAGGGATCGGTCCTAGACCTCTTGCCAGGAGAGCCCTGCCCAACATCCTCTGGAGCCCTCCCCCTCTTTGAGGGCGACACCCCCTTGTCTCTCACAGCGGTCTGTTCTTTGACTTTCTCCGGTGGGGGGACATCTGGTGCAGCCTTGCCCTTCTTACCACCTGCACGAACTTCAACATGTTCATCATCATCTGTATCTTGTTGCACGTTCTCCATGTCATCATCATCGTCCTTGTCGAGAGCAGCATCTCCATCTAGTTCATCTTGTGTGTTAGGAAGCTCCTGGGAGCTGTTGTAGTCGTACCAGCCACGTCAACCAGTTGGCCGATGGGTCCGTTCTACAACAAATGGAGTGAACTGCCTCGCAACCACGTCGCTGTCAGAGCCATTAAGGGACATCCAACCCTCAACCAACTTCTCGAGCAAGCCGGTCATTCCGGAAGCAAACTGCCCAATTAGATGCTCAACAGGTGCCCTCGCCTGTGCACGAAACAAGAAGCAACAGTAACCAACCATATTGGAGTCATGTGCACAAGATCAAATAAACCAAAACAACCATAGAGATATATCAAAAAAAGAAGAGAAAAACAATTTGAGAAAACAAAATAAAAATCCTTGATTACCTCCGCAGGACAAGACGGAGCTAAGTGCACGTCCATCCACTTGCCAAAGTTTTGAGGCCCACCAAACACGCTGTAGTCTATAGCATGCTTGGCCATCAACTGGAAATCATCAAAAACAGCTAGGGATGTAAGAGAGAAAATAAGGAACACTAACTAACAGCTCATGTATTGCAAAAAAAGGGAGAGAATAGAAGTTTCAACACGGATGGCGGAGTTGCCGTGTGGCGTCAGACATGGATGCCATGTGCGGAAAGCCATGGCTAACAAGGGTATTCATATCTTGGTAGCCACAAACGGTTGCCGTATGGGGATTTTTTTCATATGTTATGCAGCATCGAAATTGAAGAATGTTGTGCAAAGAAAGGAGGCAGAACTAACCTGCAGTTTCCCGTATTTCTTATCAGTTATCTTGTTTGCGGCAAGCACAGCCTTGACAGCATCGTACGTCCACGCAGAGACAGCAAACTTATGTGGAGGTGGCGGACCTCCTATCCCAGTAAAGTCAACGGTGGACAGATCAAGACGATCGACGTACATCAGCTGGTGTACACAATAAAAAGGAAAAATATGTCAGTTGCCATCATGCTATGTTGAAAAAGAAGCTAATGTATATTCCTTCAGTCATCAAGTTGATGGGGATTAAGAAAAAAAGAGTTGCCATCTATCTGTATTAGTTGCCATCATGATGTGATGGCAGTTGCCATCTTGTTGTGATGATAGTTGCCACAAGGTCAACATCATGGTTGCCATGCATATTGTATAAAACAGAGAGTGGATGTATGAAATGAATTTATTTTTTTGTATGTTGTTGACAAATGATATTGCCTTGTAGGCAGTAACCACGGATGCCATGGATCAAACAGAAGTCGCCTTCACACGTAAAAAAAATCATATAAAAACAAATGAAAACAAAACGGGTTGCCATGCATGATCTTGTACGGTTCACACTTATCAACAGCTGACATGTTGATTTGGGAAAACATTCAACGTGGTAAGAGTGTTTGCAAAGGAGTCGGGGAAAATACCATTAAATGGAGTCGACAACCCTTCTGGTACATCTTGTTTGAGAATGCATCATGCAGGAAGTCCACGATGAACTTACACCAATTCATGTTCTTCACATCTTTCAGCTTCGCCTGCACGACACAAATTTCAGGACAAGAAGTTGCCACATCAGCATTCAAATGAAAGCATCAAAAAACTGGCAGTGACTAGCTTACATATGACATCAGAATAAAAAAAATTGAAGGAAGAAAGGAGTAGAGATAGAGCATTCAACAGGATGAGGAAGCACTTGTTGCTTGGGCGAAGAGATGTGTTAGGCGCAAAAACAGCTGAGATCAGGTACATGAGTATTGCTACCTCTTGAGCACTGCGTTGGTTTTCCCTTGAAGAGGAAAGGGTGATGCAGCAAAGTAGCGTAAGTATTTCCCTCAGTTTTCGAGAACCAAGGTATCAATCCAGTAGGAGGCCACGCACGAGTCCCTCGCACCTACACAAACAAATAAATCCTCGCAACCAACACAATAAAGGGGTTGTTAATCCCTTCACGGTCACTTACGAGAGTTAGATCTGATAGATATGATAAGATAATATTTTTGGTATTTTTATGATAAATATGCAAAGTAAAGAAAGTAAAATAAAAACGGTGCTAGAAATAACTTATTGTAGGGAGATTAATATGATGGAAAATAGACCCGGGGGCCATAGGTTTCACTAGTGGCTTCTCTCAAGAGCATAAGTATTACGGTGGGTGAACAAATTACTGTTGAGCAATTGACAGAATTGAGCATAGTTATGAGAATATCTAGGTATGATCATGTATATAGGCATCACGTCCGAGACAAGTAGACCGACTCCTTCCTGCATCTACTACTATTACTCCACACATCGACCGCTATCCAGCATGCATCTAGAGTATTAAGTTCATAAGAACAGAGTAACGCTTTAAGCAAGATGACATGATGTAGAGGGATAAACTCATGCAATATGATATAAACCCCATCTTGTTATCCTCGATGGCAACAATACAATACATGCCTTGCTGCCCCTACTGTCACTGGGAAAGGACATCGCAAGATTGATCCCAAAGCTAAGCACTTCTCCCATTGCAAGAAAGATCAATCTAGTAGGCCAAACCAAACTAATAATTCGAAGAGACTTGCAAAGATAACCAATCATACATAAAAGAATTCAGAGAAGAATCAAATATTGTTCATAGATAAACTTGATCATAAACCCACAATTCATCGGTCTCAACAAACACACCGCAAAAGAAGATTACATCGAATAGATCTCCACGAGAGAGGGGGAGAACATTGTATTGAGATCCAAAAAGAGAGAAGAAGCCATCTAGCTAATAACTATGGACCCGAAGGTCTGAAGTAAACTACTCACACATCATCGGAGAGGCTATGGTGTTGATGTAGAAGCCCTCCGTGATCGATGCCCCCTCCGGCGGAGCTCCGGAACAGGCCCCAAGATGGGATCTCACGGGTACAGAAGGTTGCAGCGGTGGAATTAGGTTTTTGGCTCCGTATCTGGTAGTTTGGGGGTACGTAGGTATATATAGGAGGAAGAAGTATGTCGGTGGAGCAACATGGGGCCCACGAGGGTGGAGGGCGCGCCCTGGGGGGGTAGGCGCGCCCCCTACCTCGTGCCTTCCTGATTGCTTTCTTGACGTAGGGTCCAAGTCCTCTGGATCACGTTCGTTCCGAAAATCACGTTCCCGAAGGTTTCATTCCGTTTGGACTCCGTTTGATATTCTTTTTCTGCGAAACTCTGAAATAGGCAAAAAACAGCAATTCTGGGCTGGGCCTCCGGTTAATAGGTTAGTCCCAAAATAATATAAAAGTGTATAATAAAGCCCAATAATGTCCAAAACAGAATATAATATAGCATGGAACAATAAAAAATTATAGATACGTTGGAGACGTATCAAGCATCCCCAAGCTTAATTCCTGCTCGTCCTCGAGTAGGTAAATGATAAAAACAGAATTTTTGATGTGGAATGCTACTTGGCATAATTTCAATATAATTCTTCTTATTGTGGCATGAATGTTCAGATTTGATATGATTCAAGATAAAAGTTTAATGTTGACATAAAAACAATAATACTTCAAGCATACTAACTAAGCAATTATGTCTTATCAAAATAACATAGCCAAAGCAAGTTATCCCTACAAAATCATATAGTCTGGCTATGCTCCATCTTCCCCACACAAAATATTCATATCATGTACGACCCCGGTTTTAGCCAAGCAATTGGTTCATACTTTTAACGCGCTTCAGCCTTTTCAACTCTTACGCAATACATGAGCGCAAGCCATGGATATAGCACTATGGTGGAATAAGGTATAATGGTAGGGGTTATGTGGGAAGACAAAAAAGGAGAAAGTCTCACATCAACGAGGCTAATCAACGGGCTATGGAGATGCCCATCAATTGATGTTAATGCGAGGAGTAGGGATTGCCATGCAACGGATGCACTAGAGCTATAAGTGTATGAAAGCTCAAAAAGAAACTAAGTGGGTGTGCATCCAACTTGCTTGCTCACGAAGACCTCGGGCATTTGAGGAAGCCCATCATTGGAATATACAAGCCAAGTTCTATAATGAAATTTCCCACTAGTATATGAAAGTGACAAAATGAGAGACTCTCTATTATGAAGATCACGGTGCTACTTTGAAGCACAAGTGTGGTAAAAGGATAGTAACATTGTCCCTTCTCTCTTTTTCTCTCATTTTTTTATTTGGGCCTTTTCTCTTTTTTTATGGCCTCTTTTTTTTAGTCCGGAGTCTCATCCCGACTTGTGGGGGAATCATAGTCTCCATCATCCTTTCCTCACTTGGGACAATGCTCTAATAATGATGATCATCACACTTTTATTTACTTACAACTCATGAATTACAACTCAATACTTAGAACAAAATATGACTCTATATGAATGCCTCCGGCGGTGTACCGGGATATGCAATGAATCAAGAGCGACATGTATGAAAGAATTATGAACGGTGGCTTTGCCACAAATACAATGTCAACTACATGATCATGCAAAGCAATATGACAATAATGGAGCGTGTCATGATAAATGAAACGGTGGAAAGTTGCATGGCAATATATCTCGGAATGGCTATGGAAATGCCATGATAGGTAGGTATGGTGGCTGTTTTGAGGAAGATATAAGGAGGTTTATGTGTGATAGAGCGCATCATATCACGGGGTTTGGATGCACCGGCGAAGTTTGCACCAACTCTCAAGGTGAGAAAGGGCAATGCGCGGTACCGAAGAGGCTAGAAAATTGCGGAAAGGTAAGTGTGCGTATAATCCATGGACTCACATTAGTCATAAAGAACTCATATACTTATTGCAAACATTTATTAGCCCTCGAAGCAAAGTACTACTACGCATGCTCCTAGGGGAAGGGTTGGTAGGAGTTAACCATCGCGCGATCCCGACCGCCACACAAAGGAAGACAATCAACAAATACTTCATGCTCCGACTTCGTTACATAACGGTTCACCATACGTGCATGCTACGGGAATCACAAACTCCAACACATGTATTTTTCAATTCCACAATTACTCAACTAGCACAACTATGATATTACCACCTTTATATCTCAAAACAATTATCAAGCATCAAATTTCTCATGATATTATGATTAAAGCAAATTGCCATGCTATTTTAAGACTCTCAAAATAATATAAGTGAAGCATGAGAGATCAATAGTTTCTATAAAACAAATCCACCACCGTGCTCTAAAAGATATAAGTGAAGCACTAGAGCAAAACTATATAGCTCAAAAAATATAAGTGAAGCACATAGAGTATTCTAATAAATTCCGAATCAAGTGTGACTCTCTCAAAAGGTGTGTACAGCAAGGATGATTGTGGTAAACTAACAAATAAAGACTCAAATAATACAAGACGCTCCAAGCAAAACACATATCATGTGGTGAATAAAAATATAGCTCCAAGTAAAGTTACCGATGGAAGTAGACGAAAGAGGGGATGCCTTCCGGGGCATCCCCAAGCTTTGGCTTTTAGGTGTCCTTAGATTATCTTGGGGTGCCATGGGCATCCCCAAGCTTAGGCTCTTGCCACTCCTTGTTCCATAATCCATCAAATCTTTCACCCAAAACTTGAAAACTTCACAACACAAAACTCAGCAGAAAATCTCGTGAGCTCCGTTAGCGAAAGAAAACAAAAGACCACTTCAAGGTACTGTAATGAACTCATTCTTTATTTATATTGGTGTTAAACCTACTGTATTCCAACTTCTCTATGGTTTATAAACTATTTTACTAGCCATAGATTCATCAAAATAAGCAAACAACACACGAAAAACAGAATCTGTCAAAAACAGAACAGTCTGTAGTAATCTGTAACTAACGCAAACTTCTGGAACTCCAAAAATTCAGCCAAAATAGGACGGCCTAGAAAATTTGTTTATTGATCAGCAGCAATTGTAATCAATATTTTATCACGTTCTGGTGATTTTTAACAATTATTTTCGTGAACAGAAAGTTTCTGGAATTTACAGCAAGATCAAATAACTATCATCCAAGAAGATCCTATAGGTTAAACTTGGCACAAACACTAATTAAAACATAAAAAGACATCTAACCAGAGGCTAGATCAAATATTTATTCCTAAACAGAAGAAGAAAGCAAAAAAAACTAAAAATAAAATTGGGTTGCCTCCCAACAAGCGCTATCGTTTAACGCCCCTAGCTAGGCATAAAAGCAAGGATAGATCTAGGTATTGCCATCTTTGGAAGGAAATCCATAAGTGGCTCTCATAATAGATTCATAAGGTAATTTTATTTTCTTTCTAGGATAGTGTTCCATGCCTTTCTTTAACGGAAATTGGAATCTAATATTCCCTTCCTTCATATCAATAATTGCACCAATCGTTCTAAGGAAAGGTCTACCAAGAATAATAGGACATGAAGGATTGCAATCTATGTCAAGAACAATAAAGTCTATGGGCACATAGTTCCTATTTGCAACAATAAGAACATCATTAATTCTTCCCATAGGTTTCTTAATAGTGGAATCCGCAAGGTGCAAGTTTAAAGAGCAATCATCAAATTCACGGAAACCTAATAAATCGCATGAAGTTTTTGGAATCGTGGAAACACTAGCACCCAAATCACACAAAGCATAGCATTCATGATCTCTAATTTTTATTTTAATAGTAGGTTCCCACTCATCATAAAGTTTCTAGGGATAGAAACTTCCAACTCAAGTTTTTCTTCATAAGATTGCATCAAAGCATCAACTATATGTTTAGTAAAGGCTTTATTTTGACTATAAGCATGAGGAGAATTTAGCACGGATTGCAACAAGGAAATACAATCAATCAAAGAGCAATTATCATAATTAAATTCCTTTAAATCCAAAATAGTGGGTGTATTGAGATCTAAAGTTTTGACCTCTTCATTCCCACTTTTATCAATTTTAGCATCAAGATCTAAAAACTCTGAATTTTTGGAACGCCTTCTAGGTAAAGGTGGATCATATTCAGTCCCATCATTATCAAGATTCATATTGCAAAACAAAGATTTAATAGGGGACGCATCAATAACTTTTAGATCTTCATCTTTATTTTCATAAAAATTAGAAGAACACGCTTTCACAAAGCAATCTTTCTTAGCACGCATCCTAGCAGTTCTTTCTTTGCACTCATCAATGGAAATTCTCATGGCTTTGAGAGACTCATTGATATCATGCTTGGGAGGAATAGATCTAAGTTTTAAAGAATCAACATCAAGAGAAATTCTATCAACGTTCCTAGCCAATTCATCAACTTTAAGCAATTTTTCTTCAAGCAAAGCATTGAAATTCTTTTGCGAATTCATAAATTCCTTAAATTCCTTAACACTAGTCTCAAATTCAGAAGGCATATTATTAAATTTCCATAAGAATTGTTGTAGGAATTACAATAATTATTAGAGGAATTACTAGGATAAGGCCTAGGATTAAAGTTTCCTCTATACACGTTGTTACCAAAATTATTCCTACCAACAAAGTTCACATCCATAGATTCATTATTATTCTCAATCAAAGTACACAAAGGCATATCATTAGGATCAGAAGAAACACTCTTATTAGCAAATAATTTCATAAGTTCATCCATCTTTCCACTCAAAACATTAATTTCTTCTATCGCATGCTCTTTTTTACTAGTAGATCTTTCAGTGTGCCATTGAGAATAATTAACCATAATATTATCTAGGAGTTTAGTGGCTTCTCATAAAGTGATTTCCATAAAAGTGCCTCCCGCGGCCGAATCTAAAAGATTTCTAAAAGCAAAATTCAACCCGGCATAAAAATTTTGTATGATCATCTATAAATTCAAACCATGTGTAGGACAATTACGTATCATTAATTTCATCCTCTCCCAAGCTTGTGTAATATGTTCATGATCAAGTTGCTTAAAATTCATAATATCGTTTCTAAGTGAGATGATCTTAGCGGGAGGAAAATATTTAGAGATAAAAGCATATTTGCACTTATTCCAAGAATCAATACTATTTTTAGGCAAAGATGAAAACCAAGCTTTAGCACGATCTCTAAGCGAAAAGGGAAATAGCTTCAGTTTAACAATATCATTATCCAAATCTTTCTTCTTTTGCATATTACACAAATCAACGAAGCTATTTAGATGGGTAGCGGCATCTTCACTAGGAAGGTCGGCGAATTGATCTTTCATGACAAGATTCAACAAAGCAGCATTGATTTCACAAGATTCAGTATCGGTAAGAGGAGCAATAGGAGTGCTAAAAAATCATTGTTGTTGGTATTGGTGAAGTCACACAATTTAGTATTATCTTGAGCCATCGTGACAAACAAGCAATTCAACACACGAGCAAACAAGAAGCGATCGAAAAAGGCAAATGGAAAAGAGAGGACGAATAAAACGGCAAGGGTGAAGTGGGGGAGAGGAAAACGAGAGGCAAATGACAAATAATGTAATGCGGGAGATAAGGGTTTGTGATGGGTACTTGGTATGTTGACTTTTGCGTAGACTCCTCGGCAACGGCGCCAGAAATCCTTCTTGCTACCTCTTGAGCACTGTGTTGGTTTTCCCTTGAAGAGGAAAGGGTGATGCAGCAAAGTAGCGTAAGTATTTCCCTCAGTTTTTAAGAACCAAGGTATCAATCCAGTAGGAGGCCACGCACGAGTCCCTCGCACCTACACAAACAAATAAATCCTCGCAACCAACGCAATAAAGGGGTTGTCAATCCCTTCACGGTCACTTACGAGAGTTAGATCTGATAGATATGATAAGATAATATTTTTGGTATTTTTATGATAAAGATGCAAAGCAAAGAAAGTAAAATAAAAATGGTGCTATAAATAACTTGTTGTAGGGAGATTAATATGATGGAAAATAGACCCCGGGGCCATAGGTTTCACTAGTGGCTTCTCTCAAGAGCATAAGTATTACGGTGGGTGAACAAATTACTGTTGAGCAATTGACAGAATTGAGCATAGTTATGAGAATATCTAGGTATGATCATGTATAGGCATCACGTCCAAGACAAGTAGACCGACTCCTGCCTGCATCTACTACTATTACTCCACACATCGACCGCTATCCAGCATGCATCTAGAGTATTAAGTTCATAAGAACAGAGTAACGCTTTAAGCAAGATGACATGATGTAGAGGGATAAACTCATACAATATGATATAAACCCCATCTTGTTATCCTCGATGGCAACAATACAATACGTGCCTTGCTGCCCCTACTGTCACTGGGAAAGGACATCGCAAGATTGATCCCAAAGCTAAGCACTTCTCCCATTGCAAGAAAGATCAATCTAGTAGGCCAAACCAAACTGATAATTCGAAGAGACTTGCAAAGATAACCAATCATACATAAAAGAATTCAGAGAAGAATCAAATATTGTTCATAGATAAACTTGATCATAAACCCACAATTCATCGGTCTCAACAAACACACCACAAAAGAAGATTACATCGAATAGATTTCCACGAGAGAGGAGGAGAACATTGTATTGAGATCCAAAAAGAGAGAAGAAGCCATCTAGCTAATAACTATGGACCCGAAGGTCTGAAGTAAACTACTCACACATCATCGGAGAGGCTATGGTGTTGATGTAGAAGCCCTCCGTGATCGATGCACCCTCCGGCGGAGCTCCGAAACAGGCCCCAAGATGGGATCTCACGGGTACAAAAGGTTGCGGCGGTGAAATTAGGTTTTTGGCTCCGTTTCTGGTAGTTTGGGGGGTACGTAGGTATATATAGGAGGAAGAAGTACGTCGGTGGAGCAACGTGGGGCCCACAAGGGTGGAGGGCGCGCCCCCTACCTCGTGCCTTCCTGATTGCTTTCTTGACGTAGGGTCCAAGTCCTCTGGATCACGTTCGTTCCGAAAATCACGTTCCCGAAGGTTTCATTCCGTTTGGACTCCGTTTGATATTCTTTTTCTGCGAAACTCTGAAATAGGCAAAAAACAGCAATTCTGGGCTGGGCCTCCGGTTAATAGGTTAGTCCCAAAAATAATATAAAAATGTATAATAAAGCCCAATAATGTCCAAAACAGAATATAATATAGCATGGAACAATAAAAAATTATAGATACGTTGGAGACGTATCAAGTATCTTCATCTTAAAAACCTCGCCATGGGTTTTCATGCCCTCCAGCGAAATTGCCAGCACAGTCGTATTCGGCATGGATGCCATCCCAGGAAACAAAGGGGCGAACAATGTTTCCTCAATCTTATTATTGACCTCATACGGGACTTTGATTTCTCTACGGGGCACACCCAAAGTGCAGAACACAAATTCCTCGTCCAACGGGAGTCTTCCACGTCTCGGAATCACAAATTCCCTGGAGGCGGTGTCGTAAATCTCACCGAGCCCGTCGCATACAGGGTTCACTAGGTTCTTGCACCGAACATCCATCAGAGCCTGCATACCCATCTCAGCAGTAGCTCCCTACTACTCGTCGGTAAGTCCCTTGGTCAATATAGTCAGGCGTTCCTGTGAAGCCCTGTTGCAATAACGTTTCTTCTTCTGCAAAACAGACAAATGATCATTTGTTGCCATGTTTCAGCATCATGAAAATTTAGTTCCTAACAGACGATTGCAAACTAAATCTGACATTCAAAACATACGGGGGTGGAAAAGTTACCTCATTGCCATCTTTTGTCCGTCCAGTTGCGCGATTCTGTTGCGGTAACTCCATGAAATCATCATCATCGTCTTGATGGTCGCCGCGAGCCATTGTGCTGAGATAAGAACAAATCAAAATGTCAGGGTGAAAATGAACTTATGAATGAAGCAATTGCCACCTAACAGAATGTACTTGCCACATGGGCTCAATTGAAAGTGGCAAATAGATTAGGCAATATCATAGGAACACGCACACCCCCTATGATTGTCCAACAAGAAAAGTGGCAACTAAACACATTGGCTTCATTTGAAAAATGTACAGATCATATGGCACTTACACAAATGTTCAAGTTGCCATGTTAGCACAAGACACTACAAAGAAAGGAACACATCTTCCACTACACAAACATATAATGTGGCAACTCACACGCTGTCATCATAAAAAATGAGTTGCCATATGTTCAAAGGCAAATGTACTAGGTTGAAATTGCCATGTTAAAATGGAAGACAATTCAAAAAGTGCTGAAAACATCCACTAAACAACCTGTAATGTGGAAATTCACACACTGGCCTCATATTAAAAATGAGTTGCCGTGTAATACAACCAAATATGTTCAGATATCACTAATCAGCATGGCAAAACACAAATTGGGTCTATAATACAGTGAAGTTGCCACATTATCCTGCCTACAGCATGGCAATAGCCATAGTGTGTTCACAAAAATAGTTGCCACATGGAAAGCATATTTGTGGCAACTGACACAGTTGATCAGGAAATTAGTTGCCATCCATTGCAGATAGTTGCTGAAACTGCCATGGCTGCCTTTATACTACACTTTGCAGCATGGCAACAGCCATAGTGTGGTCACAAAAATAGTTGCCACATGGAAAGCATATTTGTGGCAACTGACACAATTGATCAGAAAATTAGTTGCCATCCATTGCAGATAGTTGCTGAAACTGCCATGGCTGCCTTTATACTACACTTTGAAATACAACTACCTAGATCTAGGGTTCATTGGCAATTATCATAACCTCAAATTCAACAACGAAAAACTTCCCCCTCGCAAATAGCATTTCGATGCAATACATAACTGACAACTAGAAAAACGCCGGCTCAATCGCAAGGCAGAACCAGGATGTGGCTGCGGACAGGCCGAGTCACACCGGCATGACTGCCACCGCGGCGGCGACGAAACTGCGCATTGCCACCCAAAACGGCAAGCACTGGACTCCGCCGCCGACGGGAACGCCGAAGCACCGCGAATCCGCCGGAATCTCGATGAATCTCGAGCGGAACATTGTCCACGGAGGAGAGGGGGAATGCAGGCAAGGAAGGTGAGTGTGGCAAGGAGCGTTACCTTCCATCTGCAGGCACTCCGGCGAAGACGCTCCGGTCCGGCGAGTCCCACCGACGGCCGCGAATGCCGTCGACTCTTCCGCCTCCGCCGCCGCCTTCTCCTCTCGGCTTCTCTTCCAATCGAATGAACTGCGGGGTGGGTTGGGTGAGTAATGAAGTGGAGCGAGTAAATGGAACCGCGAGGGGAGGGGGGCGAAGTGCGAGACGTGGTTGACGGCAACCGCAGTCGGGCGAGGCGTGCGAGCGCTAAGCAGTTCCACCACACGCCCCCGAATGGCAACTGTTGACCGTGGAGAGGAAACCGGCGTGTGGGTGAACTCTCTCACACGACACACGCGAGTTGTCCTACGTGGCACACAAAATCAACCAAAACGTGCCAAGATTCATGCAGAAATTGCTGAACGACGATGGAGGCGTGTGCGTGAGTTGGCTAACGCCCACGCGTGTGGGCGTTAGTGTTTTCGTAAGTTCTTGGAGGATGTGTTTGCAACTCGTGCATGTGACTTGAGATCTTCTATACGTATGGTTGCCACCACCAGCTGGCATGGTAAAAACCAATGTTGACGGTGCACTTGGTGGGGATGGAAAGTTCGGAGCAGTGGCAGCTATTTGCAGAGATCAAGCTGGCGCTGATCTTGGGGCGTCAGTGGTTGTTTATGAGGGACTAGTAGACCCGCCGAGTCTGGAAGTACAGGTATGTAACGAAGATTTATCTCTCGCTTTGGATCTCCAGCAGAACCGAGCTTTTGTTGAATCTGACTGCCTTGAGGTGGTCGTGGTGAACAATATCAAAGTCCTTTTCAGCCTGCCACTATGCCACGGTTCTTCGCGAAATCGAACACAAGCGGCAATCACTGCAGGATGTGATTTTCAGTCATGAACACAGACAGCATAATGAGGAGGCCCATGCTCTTGCTAGAGCCTCTGCTTCGTTACCCATCGGGAGCCATATTTGGTTTATTAATGTACCAGATATTATTTGTATTTCGTTAAACATTCTTATAACGCAATAAAGCCCGATGTTTTCCCTAAAAAAAATCTGTTTGCGAGACAACACATCCGTGTCTCCTATAAAAATAGAGTATTTGACAAAAAACTACCACATTAGAGGTTGCCGTCCCACTAAACTACCACATTTAAAAAAGTGACTAATAACTATCAAAAATTTCTAATTTTGTAACTAAAAACTACCACTTTTGAAAAATGACCAGTTTAGACGACATGCGGGACCCATCCGTCAGGGCTGACGTGGCGGCGAAGTCAACTCTGTTTATTTTGACCGTTATGTTAACCGTTATTACAAGTGAGGCCCGCCTGTCAGTATCACTCTTCTTCTTCCTCCTCTCTCTCATTGGCATTTCCTCAAACACCTCTTGTGCACTCGCAAGGCACCTCCGCCGTCCTCAACTGCCGGCGCTCACCTCTCCCCATGCCTCGATCCCGTCTGGATCAGGAGAGCCCGAGCTGCCCAACCACTTCGGTGACCGCCTCTCCCCCTCACATCACTTCGGCGAGGTCACCTCTGCTGGCGACCACCGCCACCGGCACGCACGAACCAACCTAGCTAGTACTTGCATTAACCTACAATGCACGTGCACGCTCAAGCATTGGCCACTAAATTCTTGTTCAAAGAATTAAACGGCAACGCACGCGCACGCTCAAGCATCGGCCTTGGTCCGAGTTACCAGATGAGCTCCCGGGGCTCTTCGTCGTCCGCCTCCCGTCCTCCGTGCAGGTGCAGCCGACGCGCGAGGCCACAACGTTGGATGCCGCCAAGCTCGCGCGCCTCGTCGAGGAGCTGCAAGAGCGAGAGTCCCGCCTGCGCACCGAGTTGCTCGAGCACAAGATCCTGAAGGAGAGCATCGCCGAGGAGCTGCGTCGGGTGGTGGCGCCGACGGCCTCGGAGGAATTCCGTCAGCTTCGGCGGCCGCTTCCACAGCTCCAGCCGCCTTGGTTGCGCCGCCGTTCCAGTCCCAAACCAACGCCAGTGACGTGCTGAGCCCGGGCGTCGCCATGGAGGAGTTCAGAGCTCAAGCCCGGATGCACACGGGGTGTTCGAGGAAATGCCAGAGAGAGAGGAGGAAGAAGAAGAATGACGCTGACAGGTGGGCCCCACTTGTAACAACGGTCAACGTAACGGTCAAAATAAACAGAGTTGACTTTGCCGCCATGTCATACCTGACGGATGGGTCCCACATGTCATAAACGTGTTTAAATCGTCTAAACTGGTCATTTTTCAAAAGTGGTACTCCCTCCGTCCGGGTTTATTAGGCCCAACGACCAAAGCACTGCGACCAAGGCACTCTTACATAAAGATGAGATGCCGATAACTGTGGCCAGTAACAGTCGCGCGTTCGGTTCCACTTCCCATGTTATTTAATGCTGGTAATCAAGGCCGCCAGCTATATGTGCTAATCGTGGTTGCATGAGATGAGACTTGCCTGCTCCCCGTGCGTGCGCCCATCCGTACTCCCGCGTACGTGGCTTGATTTGATTGGAACAAAATAAGGCCCGACCCCACTCTCTTAAAATTAAAAAGGGAGATGATTAGATTAGAAAGGGAAAAAAAACACAGCCGTAGAATAAAATGAGAGCACGAATGAAAGCATGGAGAGGGAGCAGTCAAAGCAGATCCGGCTGCAGGCCCAATTCGATGGAAAGGCCAACTCATGCACTGGGTGCTGCATGTAACACCTCCTAGTTTTACTCCAACGGTGTGATTAAATAGGAAACAAAAGCTGCACGTAATGCCTCGTGCTCGTTACGGGCCTTACATTAAGGGACGCGCGCTTGATACTCAGGGCATCTGCAATGCAGACGCTAAAGCCAGACGCTAGGGTCAGGATCCTGGCCGTTTCCTTCTAATCCCGAAATTTGGTTACCGTCGATGCCATAAGAGTCACCCGGCGCTAAACGAGCTGCCCGTTCTATTTTTTGCGTGTACCACCCGTACGCTAGCTCTTAGAGTTGCATGCCTGGACTCCAAGCTGAGGCGCTAGAATAAATATCCTTTTTTACTCCTAGTCAAGCGCCTGATTAGGCGCCTCGCGATGGAGATGCCCTCAGGGCCTAATAAATTTGAATGAAGGGAGTAGTTTTTAGTAACGAAATTAGAAAAGGTTGATAGTTATCATACACTTTTTTAAATATGGTTAGTGGAACGGCAACCTCTAATATGGTAATTTTTTTCAAATACTCTTTAAAAATGACAGTGCCCATCGTCCGGCGATGGAGAGATTATCGGTTGCCGTTGCTGTCGCCGTGGTCGTTTCGTGCCAGAGATCCGGAAGTCCGGAGCACGATCGGTGGCGACTCTTTTGGATTCGGCCGGTTCAATCATCCCTTGGGTTGTTCCGACTTGTTTATTTCGCTCTCTTTTCCATGGCCGGATACGCCTGCCCAGTCTTATATACGGTTGGTTAGCACAACCACACTGCTATCTTACCTTAATGCCCTGTGTTCATGTCAACGTTGCATTTTGCAGCCAAAACGAATTAGTACATGCAGTATTTTCAGTATATATCTGCAATTTTGCTGCTTCCTCTCCAACCACGGATGGTGGATGTCCGGATCCGGAAGTCATGCACGCATGAATTCGTCAAATACTGCGCACTTGCAGTGCTGCTAATTAAACAAAGATGTACTACTACTAACTCCAGTTTAAAACCGCGGCATTTATTTTGGATCGAGGGAATAATAAATTTGGGCAGGAGTACGTACTTATACTGTTGTTCAGTAAGATCGAGGCAGGGACAGATGGATCAGTATCATCCACGGATATACGTGGTTAACCATCTGTTGCCACCACCGGCTGTGGCAACCTGTCTATATTCATGTAGCAGTATGAGCAAATCCGGCGTTGGGACATCATGGTCGCAATACATCACGCATGCATTGTAGTTATACCTACAGGCACAGCCCAACTGTACTATATGAGCAAAAATGATCGTAACAGCCTAGCAGCTGAATGCTGCTGCTGCTATGCATCACAAAGCCTGGGCCACATTTGATTCTTCCAATCGCCAGTACTATAAATGTGAAAGTGATGCATGTGGCTGTCGAAACGGGGGACAAATTACTCTTTTTTGAAAGAGAGGACAAATTACTCTTGGCTCTAGGCGTCGCAACTTGCAACTTAAGTTATCGATCGGTCACCTAAAATTTAATCCCTAAGTATAGCTATACACAATGCGGTTGCCTTGCTTCTACGGAACCGCCACATGTCTACTACGTACTTCTACTCATGGTGGGAGTAACTTAATCAGTGCATGTTACTAACTCTATAAGAGCATGGTTAATAGACTGTATGATATTGCCACCTCCCATATAGTCAACCTAATAGCCAACATGTATAATAGCTAGTTGCTAAGTAATACTACTTTATAAAATGCATGGCCCACCTTACACTTTCACAATGTTTCTTGGAGTCCGAGCTGCAGCCGGCTGTTAATCTATAGCCCGCTTCCCTTCTCTCTCTTCTTCTCTCTTATCCACATCAGCAAAGATATAATAGTTTAATCCTTACAGCCTGCTGACTGTACCTTATTATACTTGCTCTAACAAAGAATAACATATGTGTGGTGTCATGCAACACTTTATTTATTAGGTTATATGATCATCTTGTCTTGGTATGTACTCCTATGTTGTTGTTGTTTTGTGAGGGGTATCAGGTATGTACTATGATGTTATTTATAGTGTGAGTAACTAACTATGTTACTTAATTTGTCTCCCTCATTAATTAACTGCTACATCATCTTTTTTTATTATGGTGTCATCTCTGTACTCTTTATGCTACTCACATTATGGGTAGTCTTAGTTACTCCCTCCATAATGAAATATAAATATTTCTGAAGATTTCACTATGAACTACATACAGATGTATATAGATGTAGTTTAGAGTGTAGATTCACAAATTTTGCTTTGTACAGTGGCGAAGCCACGTACAAGCTGGGTAGTCAATCGACTACCAAACTTTTTGATAAAACTAGCATAGAGGTGCAGAAATATTAAAACAAATTGTATAAATTCATATATTTGACCACACAGTTTTAAATTGACTACACAAGACAACATTTCTGGCACCGCCACTGGCTTTGTATATAGTCTCATATTGGAATTTTTAAAAATACTTATATTTAGGAAGGAAGGGAGTAGTCCTGGCAGCTTGTGCTTGTTTATTTGGACTTCTACTCCAGCCGCACTCTGATCGGCACCTGAATAGTCGCGAGTGTTTATTCGTACCTTGTTTGCACACGAACTATCCTTACAAACCAAGTCTCTTCTATCGTTGAAATATTGTGTGTGAGGACATGTGCCTTCTCCCTATTTTTCAAACTATCTAAAAACACGATACAACAGAAAACAAAGATATGTGATGAAAATCAAAATCAAAATCAATATCAATATACTACTAATAATGAAAAAATATATTCTTGATCCGACATGCTATTTTGCATAAAACACCCCCTTGATGTTTCTGGTAATCAACCCGTAGTTCAGTTTTAAGTCAGATTTTTTATTTTTGCATAAAAAACCTTCTGATGTGTGTGGTAATTAACCTGCATATCAGTTTTAACTCATATTTTCTCTTTTGCAGTAAACCCCCTGTTATTTGGATTAATCAACCTGTAGTACATATCAAATGCTTTTAAAAATTATCCATAGCTTTTAAACCCTAACTCTAAATTTAACATGTTGTATATGGTATTTTATTAGAAAAATGTGTAGAATCTGAATATGATGTTATTTTACCTGTTAACCGTTTTTAAAATGCTATGTAAGACGAAATATTAATCAATAGCTGATCCGTCTTTCTTTCATATTGACATCGATCCGGATTGGAAATGAACACCTCAGCAAAATCAGAATTTGAGATGAAAGAAAATAATCTACAACCACGCATGCAAGCCTCGCCGAAACCTTACAGAAAAAGAATCTCATCTTACGCCGAGAGAGAGACGCCTTAGGATTGACAAAATTCAAACACGTTGTGAATTTGTGAGCCCTGAGGCCACCATTGGCGAGGGTGGGAAGGAGGGTAAGTGAAAACAAAGATGGGATGCCATGTGTTGAAATAAAGGACGTGGACCAACTGAAGTCTTGACTCATGATTATTGGGTTAGGGAGTGTGGTATTTTTCTTTTGTTGCAACGCACATACTCTTTTGCTAGTTAATATTAAGCAACATATATGTCGTCAATATGTGGAACATTGCTTTATTAAAACATTACAACTACGTAGTGACAGCAGCCGATGGTCGGAGTCGCCGAGGCAGCGGCAGGGCCCCTCTCAGCTGCTCGAGGGTGGTCAGCGTGGGGCGGCCTGACGGAGCGTAGTCATCGGGCATGCGCAAGGTTTGACAAAGCGAAGGTTGCGGCTCAAGGCGGCGACGTGCTCGTGGATGGCGGAGCGACGACAAGGTAGGCGGCGGCTCACGGCGCGGCTGTTGTGTGCTTGTGGAGGCGGCGATGGTTCAAACCTAGTCTAGGGGCAGCCATGGGAGGATCTGGCGGCCTCTATTGTCCTTGCTCCAGCACGCCTGTCATGGGTGTGGCTTGCGGCTGGCTTGCTGCTAATGGGTGTGGCAGGCTGGCCAGAGGGGCTTGAGGTGCCAGAACCGCTCCTGGTGATGGCTATGCCTCGGAAAGGCGGTGTACAGGAGGCTCTAGGACGAAGATGGTGTGCTCGTTGGACGTGTGAGCGAAGTGGATCAGATCTGAGGTGGTGGACGACGTCTGTTGGCGAGAAGGTAAGGAAGGCCGACTTGTCCGCTTTGGTGCAAGCATTCACGTTGTTCTCTCTTGGCATGTGGTTCGTTCGTGGTGTCAGTCCAAATTGGGCTTCTGGGCGCGGATGTGCCGTCGGCAGATCAGCACCAACGGCCACTCGCATGGTGATATGCGAGCTCGCCTAGGACATGTCCAAAGAGCTAGGACCAAGGCTTAATCGGCGGTGGTCGTAGCCACTGGTTTGTGCCCCCGTCCAACATGACTCGCTAGGAAAGCAGGCATGGGCGCCTCCTACCGTGGAGGTGTTGACCCAAACTAGGTGGCTGATGCTGAGCTAGGAGTGGAAGGAGGTGCCTTCCACTCTTTCTACATGGTTGGTGTGTTTTGACAAGGACGCTTCGCGGTGCCTTAGGACATGGATGCCAAGGCAGTGTTAGCCTGATCTCGTTGCAACCACATGTTTTTCTTTGTTAGGAAATAAGCCTGCCATGGCAGCTGATTTTGCTGACATGGCGGCATTTTTGTAATGTGTTCAGTTCGCTAGTTTTCTAGTTAAATTCAATTAGGCCGAATACAAGGACGCGATCTATGTGATCCTCCGCGTGATTGTAGGTGTGTTTGTGCATGCTTGTGGTCGTGGGATGGCATGATCGAATCATTGGGTGAACTCCAAGACAGTTTTCTTTGAGCACTAAATAAAAGGAGAAGAAACAGAAAAGCTGCATATTGCACGCAACACAAAACTAAGTGTCACTTGTTCTCTCTCTCTCTCTCTGTCTCTCTCTCGACTTCGACCAGCTCAAACAACAACAATTGGTGTTAGAGCCCTGTGGGGTCGATGGCTGGCTCCCGTGCTTCGCAGTGCGGCAGTGGTGTCAACAATGGTGGTGGCGATGGAAGCTCTAGGATTAAGCTGAAGCAGCACGCAAGTTCACCGTCATCAGTTGCGCACCGGGGGTGTAGCCGCACATGCCGTGGCGGTGGTGAGTTGGTGGTGCGCGTGCGAGTGGTGAGAGAGAGCGGCATCTCCGCCCCATATCTGAGACTCACACGCACCAACTACGCGTTTGGGCGACAGAGTTGATTCTGGTAGATATGGGTAGGGGGTCCCGAGCTAGTAGCCTAGATGCGATGGTAACGAGGACATGAGGTTTAGCCAGGTCAGGCTCTCCGAAGAGACAAAACTCTATGTCCTACTTGTGTTGTATTGATTTGGGTGGAGCACAAAGTATAGGTTGACCTACCACAAGATTGTTGTGTGTCGTCTACGAGTCATATCCCTTGGTTTATATAGGTACCGGGGGGGTTACAATTAGGTCAGCTACGTAGAAGGTAAAACATGTTGTAGATGACCTCTATGACATGGAGTATGTGCCAAATCTTCAAGAATGTTTCTTCTACGCGCCATGGGCCCTCTTGAGATGGCCCATTGATGAACTGCCATGGGGGTCCTCGGCCCAGCCCACCTAGACGAGAGATGACGTGGTAAGTGCCCCCCTAATCCAAGACACCATTAGCAGCCCTGAACTTGGCTTCAAGTCAGGGACGCTCCTCGGATCTTCAGAACTGTTCTTCGTGTTCGGTCGATGGTCTTGAAAGTTGGCTGAACAAATCTTCCCATCTTCGACTCTCTGGATGTTAAGCATATCCGAAGGGTTTCCACGTCGGGCATCCGAAGAGCCCTTCTCAGGTTCCTTTGGCTTCTCTTAAATTATTTGTTATTTCTGCGCTAGACCTCGAGAAATGTTTTCTCACGTGGCGGTGCCTTAGACACGAAGCATTCCCATGCTTGGACCAAGATGATGGTCCGGTCTTATTTTGACAACACTGACCGGCTCGATCCGTCTTCCCACGCAACATTGGGGTGTTGTCAATTCAACGATCATCATGACGTGCAAGCGCGGCGTGAGGCCCCACCATTGTCATGTCTCATCAGTAGAGACGATCCTGCCCTAATATACGTAGTAATTTATTTAATCGTCCCCTTGATTCTTGCGCATGATTAACGTGTATAGTTTGGGAAACCGACGAAAGTACTACTGTGCGGCGTGTTTTATCCCACCGTCGCTTCACGTTCTAATCTGCCTATATAAGGTTGTGTATGAGAGAGAGCTGGGTTTATTCCTCCTAATCTTCATCTTCTTCCTTCAGACCTTGCGCCCAGAGTTCTCCTAGCATCTGAGCCCCTAAACTTTCGCCACTTCCCTTTCCTTTCTTCCACCAGGCATGGCGGATTCGAAGCTTTGAATCTTCCACCATCGCCCCCTGCTAGCTGATTGCATTTTCTCTACCCCGTCACCGCTGCTTCGATGCTTCTTCACTCACCACATGCCAATTCCAAGCTTCCCCGGTCCTGCCCCATCATCATCAATTCGAAGCTTCCTTAGCCCCATCCCACCTCGGCCAATTCAAGGCTTACCCAGCCCACCCCACCACTGCCGATTCCAAGCTTCCTTGGCCCTACCCCACCCTTGCCAACTCCAAGCCGCACCTGAGCCATCGCCATGCTACCGGAGAAGGTCTCAAAGAGCAAGACCAACTTCTTTAGGGTGCGGGAGAAGCCGTCCGGGAACTTCGGTGTCGAGTTCTAGTGCAACGGCTATCGCCACTAGCTCAGCACCCTCAAGTATTCGGAGGTGGCCGCATGTGCATACAACGTTGCCGCTTGATGTTTCAGACAGTCGAGGATTGAGATGAACTTCTAGGAGATCGAGACCCGGGAGGACGTGGAGGTCATAGGGCCAAAGAATCTTATGATACGGTGGATGGACGAGAAGAAGAATGAGTCTCGGGGGCTACTGGGATTAGCGTTTTCTTACTCACTTTAGTTGACAATAACTAAGTTGATGTGATATGTCGACCATCAAGTCAATTTGCTCCAAACTACCTAAGGCTCGGGGGCTACTATACACGGCGGTTTCATAAATAACCAGGCCTACAGTTTATCGTCTTCCTCTACTAAATTACACCACCGAAAAGGCTACATCTTTGGCCGCAAATATTTTGAGGAGCTATAGGATTTTAGAAAACCGAGGTGCACCTTTTGGGCTACTGGCTACATTATCATGATCAGATAAAGCAAATAAAAAGTAGATGTACATACATCCATGCTTCCAGCAAAGCTGAGAAGAATATCTAGCACCCTGACCTCAAGAAACCTGAATCGGTTCTTGACAGTGTGGAGGCCCGTTCACTGACTAGAGTGGAGCGCCGGGCGCTTTAAAGATGCCTCCACCTCCTGGCAAAGCTCCATTAGTTAGGCCTCGAAAATTATCATCGACACCTCAGAAGCTAGCCCCGAGGTGGCAGCAGCACCAGCACTGGCCGTGGTGATTGGAGGAGTAGCCGCTCGAGTTCTTAGCTCTGAGGTCATGGTGGATCCACTAGAGTAGAGGAGGCACTCACGTCCTCCACGAAGATGAAGAATTGTCCACCATATATGAGGAGGGGACTTTTTATCAGGAGAGCCTTGATGGCTCCAGAGTGGCTATTACTCCCAACCTGCCAGGGATTCAACCATCTTCATCGGTAAAACCCTCTCTGGCTTCAACTCGGAAAAGAACTTCCGCCCCTGAGGCCCCGAGCACCCTGACTCCTCTTCCTAAGGGTCGGCGCTCAAAGCACCTGTACCCTGGTCTGGACTCTCAAGGGGGGCCTCCAACAGCTACACAGGGTGCCCCTCAATGGGCGGCCACCATGGAGACGGAGCATGATGCCCTATCCCCGACCAGGTGATATTATCAACAATGACACTTCGAGGGTTATTTATGAATCAAATGCTTAACTACCTGTCCTTCCGTGCAGGCAGCTTGCCCATGCGTCAGCAATTGAGGAGGCGGTCGCCAGGGATACCTCCGCCCTGAGGCCTAGCGCCGAGGCCATACCCACTACGGGGAATGTCCCCCTGAAGTACCTCAAAAGAGAGTTCAGGGACTTGTTCAGCCACCACCTCCGAGGTCGAAAGGACTATGAATCATTGTCGAAGGAGGGATTCTTTAAGGAACCCTGCCTTTTCTAGTGAAGAGTTCAATGCCCTCAGTACGGTGGATGCCTACTGAGGGAGTCCTGGACTAAGGGGTCCTGGGGCGTCCGGCCTATTATCCAGGGGCCGGACTGATGGGCTGTGAAGACATGAAGACTGAAGACTACACCTGTGTCCAGATTGGACTCTACTTGGCGTGGAAGGCAAGCGTGACGACCGACTATGAAGATTCCTTCTTATGTAACTGACTCTATGTAACCCTAGATCCCTCCAATGTCTATATAAACCGGAGGGCGTAGTCCGGATAGGATATACACATTACCATAGTCATACAGGCTAGACTTCCAGGGTTTAGCCATTACGATCTCGTGGTAGATCAACTCTTGTAATACTCATATTCATCAAGATCAATCAAGCAGGAAGTAGGGTATTACCTCCATAGAGAGGGCCCGAACCTGGGTAAACATCGTGTCCCCCGTCTCCTGTTACCATCGATCCTAGACGCACAGTTCGGGACCCCCTACCCGAGATCCGCCGGTTTTGACACCGACATTGGTGCTTTCATTGAGAGTTCCACTATGCCGTCGATGAAAGGATCGATGGCTCGCCTTGTCCTTAAAGACAACATCACCTCCGGGGGAGCTCTGGCCCCAGGCCAAACCCTCCGGCTGGGCCGCTTTACTATGATCGCCCGTTCGGCCGTTGAGCCGACGATGACCTCTCGGGCCATCGAAAACCCCCTTCGCATCAACTCCGAGCACTCCAAGCAGATGGATCCTGCAGAGTTTTCATCTTTGAACGAACTCCTAGATCGCATCGCCGCTTTGGGAATCGCCACAGACTACGATCGGATCGGGCCTAAAACCGATCAAGGAGAAATCAAGGCCCTACCGGTCACCCACCAGATTGCGGTAGTCGTGGAGCAGGACGGCGAGTCTTCTTCTATATCGAAGACGGACTATGTTCGGATCGCCGTTCAGGAAGAGTCGGACACTCACCCGCGAAAGGATGCGACCAGCCCTCTGAACATAGCATCGGACGGCGGTCCTAAACAATCAGAAGATATTCCGGAACCCGGACTATTAATCCCAGAAGGTCATCAGACTCCGGGTAATCGGTCAGGTCGGAGTTCAGATTTAATTCCACCCACCCACCCGAACATAGACGCTCTCATGAGCATAAAACAGCAGTCTCAGGAAACGGTCCACCACTTATGGGCCAGATTCCTCCTTGTCAAGGACAAGGTAAAAGATTGCCGTGACGAGGACGCAATATCAGCGGTCTGCAACAATTGCGCGGACGAAGGAATCCTCAACACCATCAATCGCCACCGCATACTGAAATTCGCTGACTTAGCAACCATCGTACAAAAGTACAACGCGATGGAGAGCGCTTGGAAAACTCAGGCAGCTCGCTGGGAACCGTCGGTCCCAACTCAACTCCCCCTACAGGCGAAGAGGGCGCACCCCCGTGGCACGCCTAGTCCAACAGTCAAGAAACATAAACCACTATGCGGCACGGCCCATTCTGGAGGGGTGGCTCGATGGCCCATGCAAAATACATACAACACCAGATACCGTGGCAACCCACAGCCTTAGAGCATGTTGGATACTACGGCAGGTGGCCAAGAGCGGCGAGGATATCCTTATCAAGGACGCCCCAGAACAACACCCCCCAGAAGACGACGGCACAAGAGTATTGACGGTCTTTGAGACATTCGCTTCAAACAACAAGCGCAAAAGGGCACTTCGTGACCTCGCAGAAGTGTGCCAAACCGCTGCAATAAACCCTTCGAATGACACGGCTATAACATTTAATGCCGGTGATGAACCAAAGTACAGAACAGTCCGAGTGCCAGCCGCGCTAGTCCTCAGTCCCATCGTGTACGGGTTTCGACTTACTAAGGTCCTCATGGACGGCGGCAGCGGACTAAACCTCATTTATGAGGACACACTCCATAAAATGGAAATAGACAGGAGCCGCATCAAGCAAAGTAGCACAACCTTCCGAGGAATTATTCCCAGCCGGGAGGCGCGGTGCGCAGGCAAAATCACACTTGACGTAGTATTCGGCACGCCGGAGAACTATCGGTCCGAAGAAATAACTTTCCAAGTGGCCCCTTTCAGCAGCGGATACCACGCCCTATTGGGGCGGGATGCCTTTACACGCTTCCAAGCCATACCCCATTACGGGTATATGAAGCTCAAAATGCCCGGACCAAACGGTATAATCACTCTCGTCAGTGATCCGGACAGAGCACTCCGCGCTGAAAACAAAACCGCATCCCTGGCCCTGGAGGCGCTATCCAAAGCCCTCGCGACCGAAGAATTAACCGCACTACGCTCCACGGTGGACAGGGACGACGTGATCCTCGACAAACGCCCCAAATCCACCTCCTTCAAACCAGCAGAAGAAATAGTAAAATTCCAGGTCCACCCAACGGACCCCAAGAAGACAGCATCTATCGGAGCGCAACTAAACCCAACAGTTGACGCCGCACTATGAGAACCCACGGTGGACAGTGTGTCGATTTCAAGGACATCAACAAGGCTTGCCCTAAGGGTCCCTTCCCCCTTCCCCGCATTGATCAAATCATTGACGCCACCGCAGGACACGACTCACTGTGTTTCCTCGATGCATATTCCGGATACCATCAAACAAAATGAAGGAGTCTGACCAAGCTGCAATAGCATTTATTACCCCATACGGGCCATTCTGCTTCAACACCATGCCCTTCGGGCTCAAGAACGCCGACGTGACATACCAACGCATGATGCAAACATGCATGGAGAAGCAGATCGGCAAGACAGTAGAGGCCTACGTCGATGACGTCGTCATCAAAACTAGGCACGTCGAAACCCTAATAGATGATTTACGTCTCACTTTCGACAACCTCCGCGCGTATGACATTAAACTCAACCCGGAAAAGTGTGTCTTCGGCGTCCTCGCTGGAAGGCTGCTGGGCTTCATCGTTTCCAATAGAGGAATAGAAGCAAACCCAGCTAAAATCTGAGCTCTGTCACAGTTGGCTACACCAACAGACCTCAAACAAGTCCAGAAACTAGCTAGCTGCATGGCAGCATTAAGTCGCTTTATCTCCAGATTAGGAGAAAAGGTGCTACCACTCTATCGCCTCTTACGGCGCACCGATAACTTCGAATGGACAGACGCAGCGACCATCGGACTAGAGGAAATAAAGACCCTCCTAGCAAGCAATCCAATCCTGGCCGCACCAAACGCGGGCGAACCCATGTTGCTATACATATCGGCAACACATCAGGTGGTGAGCGTCGTGCTCGTCGTCGAACGAGAACATGACAGACACAAATTCCCACTTCAAAAACTAGTATACTACGTATCCACCGTCCTCACACCGTGCAAATCCCGGTACCCCCACTACCAAAAGATAGCATACGCGGTCTTCATGGCATCCCGCAAGCTACGACACTACTTCGAGGAGTGTTCAATCACGGTGGCTTCTGAGGTCCCACTCAATGACATAATAAACAATCGCGATGCCACGGGACGGATCACCAAATGGGCCATAGAGCTACTTCCATTTGACATAACATACAAGCCACGACGAGCCATCAAATCCCAAGTACAGGCCGTCTTCGTCGCCGAATGGACAGAGGCCGAACTCCCTAAAGAGTACGGCGCATATTCCAATTGGGTTATGTATTTTGACGGCTCCAAAATGTTGGTAGGGCTGGGAGTGGGAGTCGTGTTAACATCCCCCACCGGAGACGTCGTCCAGTATGTACTCCAGATATTATACACAGACTCTAACAACGCAGCCGAATACGAGGCCCTACTGCATGGTCTTCGGATGGCCGTATCCATGGGCATACAACGCCTGGAGGTGCGCGGGGACTTGAACCTCGCCATATCTCAAATAAACGGCGACTTTGAGCCAAAGATCCAAAGATGGCAGCTTATCGCAATGCCATACTAAAAATGTCGGCTCGATTCGAGGGGCTTGAATTTCATCACGTCGCCCAAGAAAGTAACCAAGCGGCGGACGTCCTTGCTCGCATCGGTGCTAAGCGCGACCCCGTCCCACCTAACATCTTTCTGGAAAGGCTTTTTAAGCCATCCGTGGTGTGGCAAGGGGAGGGCAACAACAATAGTCCAGATTCGAATACAAATCCAAATCCCGAACACACTGATAGTATCGGGGGCTCAGCCACCGAAATAACACCGTCGGCCCACCTCATTATGGCAGTCATTGCCCCATGGACCGAACCTTTCTTGGCCTACATTAATAGGAAGGAGCTTCCCGAAGACCAGAATGAGGCTCGCCGCATTGTCCAGCGTTCGAAGGCCTACAAGGTTCACGACGGAGAGCTCTACAAGAAAAGTACTACTGGAGTACTTCAAAGATGTATCTCCGAAGAAGAGGGGCGGCAGCTTTTAGCGGAAATACACGCCAGTCTCGGTGGACACCACGCCGCAGCTCGGGCTCTTGTTAGCAAGGCCTTCCGTACTGGGTTTTATTGGCCGACAGCCCGAGCAGACGCACAAGACCTCGTCCAACGCTGCGTGGGATGCCAACTCTTCGCCAACCAAAGCCACATGCCCCCAACTGCCTTACACACTATCCCCATTACTTGGCCTTTCGCGGTCTGGGGACTAGACATGGTCGGACCCCTTAAAGGGGGAAGCCATAAGAAAAAATATCTACTGGTTATGGTGGACAAATACACTAAGTGGATAGAGGCTAAACCGGTCAAAACGGGTGAGTCCGGCCCGGTGATAGAATTCATATCCGGGGTGGTGCACTGTTATGGTGTTCCACACATCATCATCACCGGCAACGGCTCTAATTTCACAGCCGATGAGGTAAAAACCTGGTGTACCAATCTTGGCATTAAACTCGATTACGCCTCCGTCTACCACCCGCAAACCAACGGTCAAGTCGAACGAGCCAATGGTCTTATTATGAGCGGCATCAAACCCATACTAGTGCGGTCTGTGAAAGAATCAGACAAGCACTGGGTTGAGGAGCTCGACTCCGTACTCTGGGGGCTGCGGACCACGCCCAATCGTACTACCGGATACACACCTTTCTTCATGGTGTATGGTGCAGAGGCTGTGTTGCCCTACGATATTATACATGACTCACCTCGAGTGCGTATGTACGAAGAGAAAGAGGCCGAGTTGGATCGGCAGGACAGCCTAGATGCCCTGGAGGAGGAGCGCGACGTCGCCAAAGCCCGTTCAGCATTTTATCAACAGCAGGCTCGAAGATATCAAAGCAGAGAAGTACGGGCCAAGACTTACAACGTTGGCGAACTCGTTCTACGCTTGTCGGAGAAGAAAAAGGACAAACCCAAGCCCAAATGAGAGGGTCCCTTCATAATTGACGAAGTTCTTACCGGAGGAGCGTACCGTCTTCGTGATGCATCGGAAAATCGCCTAGAGCCGAACTCCTGGAGCGCGGCCAGACTCCTAAGGTTCTATGCCTAGCGCCAAATTCTTTGTTTGTCTCCTTCTCCTCTATAGTTTCCGTTACTTTCTCTCTCTTTTCCGCTTTTATTCTTCGCTTTAAAGCTCTCATACGGCTCGATCGAACACCATCGACATACACATCTTTATATATGTACGTCCATTATACCCGGGGGCTTCTTGAACAGAAGCTTTTTTTATTATTCACGGAACATCAAGCTCTTCACATATGCGTTTTCTTCCATATGTACCTTTTCTTCACCATTATATGCATCGATATGACTTAAGTTTTGGCCAAGCTGGGTTGCCTGGCTCCTGTGCTTATGCCCTACGTTCCCGTTAGTTTGGCTAGGGCATAAAGGGAGCACCTCTGCGGTTGTTACTGCCGGGTCATCCGGATGTGTACCTCAGACTGGGTGAAGCCGAAAGCTAGCGTTCTTAAAGGAATATTCGATCGGTGAATTAAAGACGTTTTTGCATTTACTCCATTGCGAACCCCTAGAAGTCACATACTCTGTGATTTTTCCATCATAGATCGGACATGTACATTAATACATGCACACCCAGGGAAAGGAACCCTTAACGGAACTATTCTCTCTAGAAGATGTTTCTTACGATCTCAATGTAATATAACATAACTAGCAGGATACAACTTGTCTGTTCAAGCAACTATGACCCCTAAGCCTAGTTTTCCAGGCATACCCTGGTCTATTCGGCCGCGAGGGTATTCGGAAACACTCCGCACCCTCGGGCCCAGAGGTTGAAGCGAAAAGGTCTGCCATGACAAATGCTATACAATTCAGCTAGAATTACACATGGTAAGGAAAGTACATGGTCACTTGGACTCAAACACTTCCTCCTCTATACCGTCCAACAGGCAGTCTAACTTACAATCCTGTTGGGAATATTTGGCGGCCACCTCTACTTGGTCATATACTAAACTAACGGGAATTTCTTCCCCATTTGACCCTAGCGGTCCAACGCGGGCCATGTGATTCGGATCCAGCTTGGTATATCGCGTTTTCACCATGGCCCAGGCCTCTCGTGCACCCTCTCGGTAGGCCGATATCTTCCATAGTCGGATACGCCGCCGCGCTCCCTTGAATAGCTCTACAAGCTCCTCCATACTTCCTGGAGGGGAGGCGGATGGCCATAAGGCCTTGGCAATGCTCCGCATGGCCAGCCGGGCATGCTCGTGCACTTGCGACAGACTTTGCAGCAGATACCTTGATGATCCGGACACCTCCTCTTCAGGACGGCCCGTCAATATGCCTGCAAACATAACTATATCAGTTCCATTTATCTCCGAACTACTCTAAAAATAAGTTCAGATACATACTGAATATGCCGCCCCGCAGCTTCTTGTTCTCCTTCACGGAGTCAGCTAGCTGGGCCCGCACATCTTTCAACTCTTCACCCAATGTAGTGTTGGAATCCTGTAGCTTGTTTTTCTCGTCCCTGACGCGGGCCAGCACACGCTCGCCTGTGGCGTGTAGCCTTTTCGCCTCTCTTTCTCCCTCTTGGGTGATCTTCAACTTCTCTTCAAGTTGATCAGGCGATCCTATTATGCGATCAGCAACAGTATTAGCATAGTTGATATAAAATTATTGTTCCTCGATGGAGGGGAACGTTACCGGAAGACACCTTCTTGAAATTTTCCAGTTTGGCGGTAGCAGCATTCAGCTGCGCCCGACACCGCTCCAGCTCTTGGGCTAGCAGAGCATTCTTCTCGGTAAGGACCTGGTTATACAACGATCCTTAAATCAGTTGTACCAACTGCTTTTAGTCTCGCGGGCTATGGGCATATGGTTATCCTTTTCGGACGAAGAAAAAACTTACATGCACATCTGTCAAATGTTGCTTTGTGGCTTTTCTAACCCCATCTCGAGCAGCTCGGATGTATGCGTCAGCCGAACTGAAGGCATTGAATGCCTCTTCCGAGAACTTGGGGTCTCATAAGACAGCCCTGCAGCGCCGATGATTCATGGCACTCTCTACTTCCGAGTTGGTAACGGACATGTCTTCCGAACCCTCGGCCGAAGGACAGTCCGGCGTTGCCCCCATAGCGGCCCCCACCTCTCTGGTGGGATCTAAATCCCGGTTGTTGGGAGTGCGGCCGGCGGAATCCCCGGACATAGTCCGGTGAACCTTTTTCCTGATACAGGACCAACATAACAATCACGGTTGGGTACGACTGCCAAAGCATACCTTTAAATCCATACCTCTTCGATGAAGGGCCGGCCTGGTCTTCGCCAACCTTCCTTTTCAAGGCCTTGCTCAGCGCGGGAGCTGCTCTTCTTGGAGTCATCCTCGGCATAGCATGACGCGCCGAACGCCTCCCCTTTGAAGCATGAGATAGCGCGGTGGGTGAGGCAGTGTGAGGAAACTCTTTCGAGGGGGGTTTCTCCTGATTACTTATGTGGGAAACTGGAAGAAGACCAGGATAATCGGCGATGATGGCCACTTCTGTGCCGTCATAGTTCGCCTGGTAAAACACCCCCTCCGCAAGCACCACGAATATATCCGGATCCTCTTCAAACCCAGGATCTAGATCTCGGTTGCGGATCTCCGGTTGTGGGGCAGGACTATGAAGTCCTTCGGTGACCTTCCGCCAGTGCTGTCATAACAAACAGACTTGAAATTTATCAAAAATAATCCGGAAGTGGAATGAGTGGAATAGAGGGGTGGAGGCTTACCCAACTGGGAGGATCATACATAGAATACCCATCTCTGTGCTTGATGCGAAGAAACTCCTCTTCCTCCCCTTTAAACAGCTCGACCAATATCTTGGCCAGAGCAGCGGGGGTATCCGGACCTTTCCGGCCACAGCGGGAGGCGTCATCCTCTCCATTATGTGCCACATCGGCAGCCCTCTGTATTGTAGCGGCTGAACCCCTCGCACTATGGAGGTCGCCATTACCTCGATTATTGTGAGTCCGGACTGAGCGAGCGTCCTTATCTTGCTCATGAGCTGACGAACTTCTGCACTGTCACCCTCTTCATGACTCCGAAGACGCCAACTGTGGCGTTTCTTCAGCGGAAGACCCTTTCGAACTGGGTCAGGTGCGACGTCCTCAATATAGAACCATTCGGAAGGCCACTCTTCAGATGCCTTCCTTGGTGTGCCGGACAGATATCCGGTATCAGCGATACGCCACACTTCGGCTCCGCCCACTTCAAATATTGACCCCTCATGATTGCACGGAACAAGACAGAACAATTTCCTCCACAGCTCGAAATGGGCTTCAATGCCCAGGAATAATCGCATAAAGCGACATAACCCGCAATGTGCAGAATGGAGGCAGGGGTGAAGTTGTGCAGCTGGAGGCCATAGTATTCCAGAAGCCCTCGGAGGAACGGATGGATGGGAAATCCAACGCCTTTTAGCAGGTAGGGGATGAAACATACTCGCTCTCCCCCGGATGGATTGGGAAAGTCCTCTACCTGAGTCTCACCGTTGAAGAAATCTAGCCCCGCTCGAACAGGGACTAGATCTGTAGGGGGAAGAAATCCCTGTGTTTGCAACTTCATTAATTGACTGTGGGACACTGAACACCTCTCCCACTCGCCTTTCTCTGGGCCAGAACGGGTGGAGGAGCTGGGGACGCTGGCCATGCTGGAATGGTTTCTCTTAAACAGTCTCCGGGGATTTTCTCTACGTGGTGCCGAATGGATCTAGGATCCAATCTCTTTAATAGGTGCTCTTCCTTGCATGGACGGGGTGTAATCTGCAAAAATACCCTGACCTTCCACCTTCGCTCGACGCGCGGAAGACAAAGTTATTTAACGCGCAGAAGCCGAGGGGAGCGACATTGGATCAATGGCCGAATACATTACTTGGAGAACATTAAAGGATGAACCCGCCTTGCAATGCCGAAGACGATTTGTGTGCCGAACACTTCAGTGTTGAAGACCGGTTCGGGGGCTACTGAGGGAGTCCTGGACTAAGGGGTCCTCGGGCGTCCGGCCTATTATCCATGGGCCGGACTGATGGGCTGTGAAGACATGAAGGCCGAAGACTACACCCGTGTCCGGATTGGACTCTACCTGGTGTGGAAGGCAAGCTTGACGACCGACTATGAAGATTCCTTCTTATGTAACCGACTCTATGTAACCCTAGATCCCTCCGGTGTCTATATAAACCGGAGGGCGTAGTCCGGATAGGATATACACATTACCATAGTCATACAGGCTAGATTTCCAGGGTTTAGCCATTACGATCTCGTGGTAGATCAACTCTTGTAATACTCATATTCATCAAGATCAATCAAGCAGGAAGTAGGGTATTACCTCCATAGAGAGGGCCCGAACCTGGGTAAACATCATGTCCCCCGTCTCCTGTTACCATCGATCCTAGACGCATAGTTCGGGACCCCCTACCCAAGATCCGCCGGTTTTGACACCGACACCTATCTCGGCGTGACCCGCTCTGTCTTTGAGAAGGCGGTGGATGTTTTGTCCAAGGGTTTGTAGGTGAGGTGCCCTCAAGCTCAAGTACTTTGATAGTGAGTCGTGTCTCAGTCTTTAGTCGTCCTTTCATATGGGTGGAATGCCAGATCACATTCCTCTTCGAGATTTTATTAATACTTGATTACGTGCGAGGACCTCCAATGATTGAGAGAGCTGCCGTGCATGGCAGTAGCCCCTAAGGCACTTGTCGGATGATACAGCTGACGAGTGGATTCGAAATGACCAAGAAGCTTATGAAAGGAGCCCGAATCCTAGTAGCCCCCGAGCCTTGATTTGGGACATGTGGCCATATTAAGGGTTGATCTAATGTAATGATGCCTTGAATTTGCAGACTTCGTGCGAGAAAAACAAAAGTCTCTCCGAGAAGCTGACCTAGACGAAGACCAAGCTGGACACCGCGGCAGTCCGAGGTGGAGCATATTAAAAATTTACCAAAGAAGCGCATGGTAAGTGCATATGTTCTATAATCATTTGCCATAGAGAAACCGAGGTCTCTACTAACATGGTTTATATTCATAGCAGCGAAAGTCATTGGTCAGCTGGAAAGGGACCTTAAGCATGCTCGAGAGGATCTGTTGTATGCCGAATCACAACACTAGGCTGGTCATTGGGTGCTTACCTGAAGTAGGGAGGACACAAATGCTCTCAAGGCCAAAAATGACCAGCAAGCTCAGGAGATTGAAAGGCTAAAGGCCAAACTGACTACTCCCAAGGCAAAGAACCAGAAAATGAGCGAGGATGTGTCTGGTAAGTACTTGAGATGACTCTTGACATATGCTACTTGTGAGATGTGTTGGGATTTCCTCGAAGAGGAGAGGATGTTGCAGTATAGTAGAGATAAGTATTTCTCTCAGTTAAGAACCAAGGTTATCAATCCAGCAGGAGAACCACAAAACACCTCGTTAGCAGTACCAACACACAAAATAACAAATACTTGCACCCAACATGAACAAGGGGTTGTCAATCCCTCGGCGGTTAATTGCAAGGATCAAATCTCGTAGTGATAGATAGATAATTAAAACACAAAATAAAATAAAGTAAAGAAAAATTGCAGGAAAGTATTTTTTATTTTAATATATGATAAAAAGTAGACCCGGGGGGCATAGTTTTCACTAGAGGCTTCTCTCTTGAAAATAGCATACAGTGGGTAAACAAATTACTGTTGGGCAATTAATAGAAAAGCGAATAATCATGACGATATCCAAGGCAATGATCATGTATATAGGCATCACGTCTGAGACAAGTATATGATGTCTACTACACAACCTTCTTCTTGTAGACGTTGTTGGGCCTCCAAGTGCAGAGGTTTGTAGGACAGTAGCAAATTTCCCTCAAGTAGATGACCTAAGGTTTATCAATCCTTGGGAGGCGTAGGATGAAGATGGTCTCTCTCAAACAACCCTGCAACAAATAACAAAGAGTCTCTTGTGTCCCCAACACACCCAATACAATGGTAAATTGTATAGGTGCACTAGTTCGGCGAAGAGATGGTGATACAAGTGCAATATGGATGGTAGATATACGTTTTTGTAATCTGAAATTATAAAAACAGCAAAGTAACTAATGATAAAAGTGAGCGTAAACGGTATTGCAATGCTAAACAAGGCCTAGGGTTCATACTTTCACTTGTGCAAGTTCTCTCAACAATAATAACATAATTGGATCATATAACTATCCCTCAACATGCAACAAAGAGTCACTCCAAAGTCACTAAAAGCGGAGAACAAACGAAGAGATTATTGTAGGGTACGAAACCACCTCAAAGTTATTCTTTTGGATCGATCTATTCAAGAGTTCGTACTAGAATAACACCTTAAGACACAAATCAACCAAAACCCTAATGTCACCTAGATACTCCAATGTCACCTCAAGTATCCGTGGGTATGATTATACGATATGCATCACACAATCCCAGATTCATCTATTCAAACCAACACAAAGTACTTCAAAGAGTGCCCCAAAGTTTCTACCGGTGAGTCAAGACGAAAACGTGTGCCAACCCCTATGCATAAGTTCACAAGGTCACTGAACCCGCAAGTTGATCACCAAAACATACATCAAGTAGATCACGTGAATATCCCATTGTCACCACAGATAAGCACATGCAAGACATACGTCAAGTGTTCTCAAATCCTTAAAGACTCAATCCGATAAGATAACTTCAAAGGGAAAACTCAATCCATTACAAGAGAGTGGAGGGGGAGAAATATCATAAGATCCAACTATAATAGCAAAGCTCGCGATACATCAAGGTCGTGCCATATCAAGAACACGGGAGAGAGAGAGAGATCAAACACATAGCTACTGGTACATACCCTCAACCCCGAGGGTGAACTACTCCCTCCTCGTCATGGAGAGCGCCGGATGATGAAGATGGCCACCGGTGAGGGATCCCCCCTCCGGCAGGGTGCCGGACCAGGGTCCCGATTGGTTTTTGGTGGCTACAGAGGCTTGTGGCGGCGGAACTCCCGATCTAGGTTATTTTCTGGAGGTTTTTGTATTTATAGGAATTTTTGGCGTAGGTCTCATGTCAGGGGGGTCTCCGAGTCGTCCATGAGATAGGGGGACGCGCCTAGGGGGGTAGGGCGCGCCCCCACCCTCGTGGACGGCCCGGGACTCTTATGGCCCAACTCTTTTACTCCGGGGGCTTCTTTTGGTCCATAAAAGATCATAAAAAATTGGCACGTCAATTGGACTTCATTTGGTATTCCTTTTCTGCGATACTCAAAAACAAGGAAAAAACAGAAACTGGCACTGGGCTCTAGGTTAACAGGTTAGTCCCAAAAATCATATAAAATAGCATATAAATGCATATAAAACATCCTAGATGGATAATATAATAGCATGGAACAATCAAAGATTATAGATACGTTGGAGACGTATCAGTAGACCAACTACTGCCTGCATCTACTACTATTACTCCACACATCGACCGCTATCCAGCATGCATCTAGAGTATTAAGTTAATAAAGAACGGAGTAACGCCTTAAGCAAGATGACATGATGTAGACAAAGTAAACCCGCGCATGAATAAACCCCATCTTTTTATCCTTAATGGCAACCATACAAATACATGTCATGTCCCTTTCTGTCACTGGGATTGAGCACCGCAAGATCGAACCCATCACAAAGCACCTCTCCCATTGCAAGAAAATCAATCTAGTTGGCCAAACCAAATCAATAGATTGGAGAGAAATACAAAGCTATAATAATCATGCATAAAGAGTCCACAGAAGACTCAAATAATATTCATGGATCATCTGATCATAAACTCACAATTCATAGGATCCCAACAAACACACTGCAAAAAGTGATTACATTGAATAGATCTCCAAGAACATCGAGGAGAACATTGTATTAAAGATTAAAGAGAGAGAAGAAGCCATCTAGCTACTGGCTATGGACCCATAGGTCTGTGGTAAACTACTCACACATCATTAGAAGGGCAACAATGTTGACGTAGAGCCCCTCCATGGTCGATTCCCCCTCCGATAGAGTACGGGAGAAGGCCTCCAGATGGGATCTCACGAGAACATAAACTTGCGGTGGCGAAAAAAGTATTTCGGGTGGCTCTCTGATGTTAGGGGAATATTTGAGAATTTATAGAGGCAGAATTAGGTCAAGAGGTGCCACGTGGGACCCACAAGCCTGGGGGCGCCCCCCTCAGAGCGCGCCTCCCGAGCTTGTCGCTCCCTCGTGGCTCGTCAGATCCTCTCCCGAACCTTCTAGGGTCTCTTCTGGTCCAGAAAAAATTAATCCAAAGTTTTTTCTCTGTTTGGACTCTATTTCATATTGATTTCCTGAAAAGCCAAAAACAAGGAAAAAAACAACAACTGGCACTGGGCACTAGGTTAATAGGTTAGTCCCAAAAAATGATATATAATTGCATATAAAACATCCAAGATTGATACTATAGTAGCATGGAACAATAAAAAATATTGATACGTTGTTGGAGACGATCAAGCATCCCCAAGCTTAATTCCTGCTCGTCCTCAAGTAGGTAAATGATAAAAAATATAATCTTTGATGTGGAATGCTACCTATCATGTTCATCATGTAATTTCTCTTTGTGGCATGTATATTAAGATCTGAGTGATTCAAAGCAGAGTCTATAGTTTGACATCAAAACAAAAATAATAAGGCATACCAACAAACAAGCATGTCTTTCAAAATATCAATGCTAAAGAACGTTATGCCTACAAAATCATATAGCCTTGTCATGCTCCATCTTCTTAACACAAAGTATTTATCATGCACAACCCCGATGACAAGCCGAGCAATTGGTTCATACTTTTTAACGCGCTTCAGCTTTTTCAACTCTCATGCAATATATGAGCGCACGCCATGGGTATATCACTATGGGTGGAATAGAGTATGATGTTGGAGGTTGTATGGAGAAGACAAAAAAGAAGAAAGTCTCTCATTGACGAGGCTAATCAATGGGCTATGGAGATGCCCATCAATTGATGCCAATGCAAGGAGTAGGGATTGCCATGCAATGGATGCACTAAGAGCTATAAGTGTATGAAAGCTCAAAAATAAAACTAAGTGGGTGTGTGATAACACCACACAAAAAAGACACATCCTTGACATTTTCGGCCGAATGAATTTTTTTTCTGTCATACTTATGACACTTCTAGGACGATAATTTTGATAAAACCATTCCGGTGTCCAAACATAGTTGTCCAATATATTGATCTTTATGTCTCGACCATTTCGAGACTCCTCGTTATGTCCGTGATCACATCCAGGACTCCGAACAACCTTCGGTACATCAAAACACATAAACTCATAATATAACCGTCATCGAACTTTAAGCGTGCGGACCCTACGGGTTCGAGAACTATGTAGACATGACCGAGACACGTCTCCGGTCAATAACCAATAGTGGAACCTAGATGCTCATATTGGCTCCCACATATTTACGAAGATCTTTATCGGTCAAACCGCATAACAACATACGTTGTTCCCTTTGTCATCGGTATGTTACTTGCCCGAGATTCGATCATCGGTATCTCAATACCTAGTTAGATCTCGTTACCGGCAAGTCTCTTTACTCGTTCCGTAATACATCATCCCGCAACTAACTCATTAGTTACAATGCTTGCAAGGCTTATAGTGATGTGCATTACCGAGAGGGCCCAGAGATACCTCTCCGACAATCGGAGTGACAAATCCTAATCTAGAAATACGCCAACCCAACAAGTACCTTTGGAGACACCTGTAGAGCACCTTTATAATCACCCAGTTACGTTGTGACGTTTGGTAGCACACAAAGTGTTCCTCCGGTAAACGGGAGTTGCATAATCTCATAGTCATAGGAACATGTATAAGTCATGAAGAAAGCAATAGCAGAATATTAAACGATCAAGTGATAAGCTAACGGAATGGGTCAAGTCAATCACATCATTCTCCTAATGATGTGATCCCGTTAATAAAATGACAACTCATGTCTATGGCTAGGAAACATAACCATCTTTGATCAACGAGCTAGTCAAGTACAGGCATACTAGTGACACTCTGTTTGTCTATGTATTGACACAAGTATTATGTTTCCGGTTAATACATTTCTAGCATGAATAATAAACATTTATCATGATATAAGGAAATAAATAATAACTTTATTATTGCCTCTAGGGCATATTTCCTTCAGTCTCCCACTTGCACTAGAGTCAATAATCTAGATTACATAGTAATGATTCTAACACCCATGGAGTGTTGGTGCTGATCATGTTTTGCTCGTGGAAGAGGCTTAGTCAATGGGTCTGCAACATTCAGATCCGTGTGTATCTTGCAAATTTCTATGTCTCCTACCTGGACTTGATCCCGGATGGAGTTGAAGCGTCTCTTGATGTGCTTGGTTCTCTTGTGAAATCTGGATTCCTTTGCCAAGGCAATTGCACCAGTATTGTCACGAAAGATTTTCATTGGACCCGATGCACTAGGTATGACACCTAGATCGGATATGAACTCTTTCATCCAGACTCCTTCATTTGCTGCTTCCCAAGCAGCCATGTATTCCGCTTCACACGTAGATCCCGCCACAACGCTTTGTTTAGAACTGCACCAACTGACAGCTCCACCGTTCAATGTAAACACGTATCCGGTTTGTGATTTAGAATCGTCCGGATCAGTGTCAAAGCTTGCATCGACGTAACCTTTTACGACTAGCTCTTTGTTACCTCCATAAACGAGAAACATATCCTTAGTCCTTTTTAGGTATTTCAGGATGTTCTTGACCGCTGTCCAGTGATCCACTCCTGGATTACTTTGGTACCTCCCTGCTAAACTTATAGCAAGGCACACATCAGGTCTGGTACACAGCATTGCATACATGATAGAGCCTATGGCTGAAGCATAGGGAACATCTTTCATTTTCTCTCTATCTTCTACAGTGGTCGGGCATTGAGTCTGACTCAACTTCACACCTTGCAACACAGGCAAAAACCCTTTCTTTGCCTGATCCATTTTGAACTTCTTCAAAACTTTATCAAGGTATGTGCTTTGTGAAAGTCCAATTAAGCGTCTTGATCTATCTCTATAGATCTTGATGCCCAATATATAAGCAGCTTCACCGAGGTCCTTCATTGGAAAACTCTTATTCAAATATCCTTTTATGCTATCCAGAAATTCTATATCATTTCCAATCAACAATATGTCATCCACATATAATATTAGAAATGCTACAGAGCTCCCACTCACTTTCTTGTAAATACAGGCTTCTCCAAAAGTCTGTATAAAACCATATGCTTTCATCACACTATCAAAACATTGATTCCAACTCCGAGAGGCTTGCACCAGTCCATAAATGGATCGCTGGAGCTTGCACACTTTGTTATCTCCCTTTGGATCGACAAAACCTTCCGGTTGCATCATATACAACTCTTCTTCCAGAAATCCATTCAGGAATGCAGTTTTGACATCCATTTGCCAAATTTCATAATCATAAAATGCGGCATTTGCTAACATGATTCGGACAGACTTAAGCATCGCTACGGGTGAGAAAGTCTCATCGTAGTCAATCCTTTGAACTTGTCGAAAACCTTTTGCAACAAGTCGAGCTTCATAGACAGTAACATTACCGTCAGCGTCAGTCTTCTTCTTGAAGATCCATTTATTCTCAATGGCTTGCCGATCATTGGGCAAGTCAACCAAAGTCCACACTTTGTTCTCATACATGGATCCCATCTCAGATTTCATGGCCTCAAGCCATTTTGCGGAATCTGGGCTCACCATCGCTTCTTCATAGTTCGTAGGTTCATCATGGTCTAGTAACATAACCTCCAGAATAGGATTACCGTACCACTCTGGTGCGGATCTTACTCTGGTTGACCTACGAGGTTCAGTAGTAACTTGATCTGAAGTTTCATGATCAGTATCATCAGCTTCCTCACTAATTGGTGTAGGTGTCACAGGAACCTGTTTCTGTGATGAACTACTTTCCAATAAGGGAGCAGGTACAGTTACCTCATTAAGTTCTACTTTCCTCCCACTCACTTCTTTCGAGAGAAACTCCTTCTCTAGAAAGGATCCAAATTTAGCAACAAAAGTCTTGCCTTCAGACCTGTGATAGAAGGTGTACCCAACAGTTTCCTTTGGGTATCCTATGAAGACACATTTTTCCGATTTGGGTTCGAGCTTATCAAGTTGAAGCTTTTTCACATAAGCATCGCAGCCCCAAACTTTAAGAAATGACAACTTTGGTTTCTTGCCAAACCACAATTCATAAGGCGTCATCTCAATGGATTTCGATGGTGCCCTATTTAACGTGAATGCAGCCGTCTCTAAAGCATAACCCCAAAATGATAGCGGTAAATCAGTAAGAGACATCATAGATCGCACCATATCTAGTAAAGTACGATTACGACGTTCGGACACACCATTACGCTGTGGTGTTCCGGGTGGCATGAGTTGCGAAACTATTCCGCATTGTTTCAAATGAAGACCAAAATCGTAACTCAAATATTCTCCACCACGATCAGATCGTAGAAACTTTATTTTCTTGGTACAATGATTTTCAACTTCACTCTGAAATTCTTTGAACTTTTCAAATGTTTCAGACTTATGTTTCATTAAGTAGACATACCCATATCTGCTTAAATCATTTGTGAAGGTGAGAAAATAACGATACCCGCCGCGAGCCTCAACATTCATCGGACCACATACATCTGTATGTATGATTTCCAACAAATTTGTTGCTCGCACCATAGTTCCGGAGAACGACGTTTTAGTCATCTTGCCCATGAGGCACGGTCGCAAGTACCAAGTGATTCATAATCAAGTGGTTCCAAAAGTCCATCAGTATGGAGTTTCTTCATGCGCTTTACACCAATATGACCTAAACGGCAGTGCCACAAATAAGTTGCACTATCATTATCAACTCTGCATCTTTTGGCTTCAATATTATGAATATGTGTATCACTACTATCGAGATTCAACAAAAATAGACCACTCTTCAAGGGTGCATGACCATCAAAGATATTACTCATATAAATAGAACAACCATTATTCTCTGATTTAAATGAATAACCGTCTCGCATCAAACAAGATCCAGATATAATGTTCATGCTCAACGCTGGCACCAAATAACAATTATTCAGGTCTAAAACTAATCCCGAAGGTAGATGTAGAGGTAGCGTGCCGACCACGATCACATCGACTTTGGAACCATTTCCCACGCGCATCGTCACCTCGTCCTTAGCCAATCTTCGCTTAATCCGTAGTCCCTGTTTCGAGTTGCAAATATTAGCAATAGAACCAGTATCAAATACCCAGGTGCTACTGCGAGCATTAGTAAGGTACAGATCAATAACATGTATATCACATATACCTTTGTTCACCTTGCCATCCTTCTTATCCGCCAAATACTTGGGGTAGTTCCGCTTCCAGTGACCAGTCTGTTTGCAGTAGAAGCACTCAGTCTCAGGCTTAGGTCCAGACTTGGGTTTCTTCTCTTGAGCAGCAACTTGTTTGCTGTTCTTCTTGAAGTTCCCCTTCTTCTTCCCTTTGCCCTTTTTCTTGAAACTGGTGGTCTTGTTGACCATCAACACTTGATGCTCCTTCTTGATTTCTACCTCCGCAACCTTTAGCATTGCGAAGAGCTCGGGAATCGTCTTATCCATCCCTTGCATGTTATAGTTCATCACGAAGCTCTTGTAGCTTGGTGGCAGTGATTGAAGAATTCTGTCAATGACGCTATCATCCGGAAGATTAACTCCCAGTTGAATCAAGTGATTGTTATACCCAGACATTCTGAGTATATGCTCACTGACAGAACTATTCTCTTCCATCTTGCAGCTGTAGAATTTATTGGAGACTTCATATCTCTCAATCCGGGCATTTGCTTGAAATATTAACTTCAACTCCTGGAACATCTCATATGCTCCATGACGTTCAAAACGTCGTTGAAGTCCCGGTTCTAAGCCGTAAAGCATGGCACACTGAACTATCGAGTAGTCATCAGCTTTGCTCTGCCAGACGTTCATAACATCTGGTGTTGCTCCTGCAGCAGGTCTGGCACCTAGCGGTGCTTCCAGGACGTAATTCTTCTATGCAGCAATGAAGATAATCCTCAAGTTATGGACCCAGTCCATGTAATTGCTACCATCATCTTTCAACTTTGCTTTCTCAAGGAACGCACTAAAATTCAACGGAACAACAGGACGGGCCATCTATCTACAATCAACATAGACAAGCAAAATACTATCAGGTACTAAGTTCATGATAAATTTAAGTTCAATTAATCATATTACTTAAGAACTCCCACTTATATAGACATCCCTCTAATCCTCTAAGTGATCACGTGATCCAAATCAACTAAACCATGTCCGATCATCACGTGAGATGGAGTAGTTTCAATGGTGAACATCACTATGTTGATCATATCTACTATATGATTCACGCTCGACCTTTCGGTCACCGTGTTCCGAGGCCATATCTGTTATATGCTAGGCTCGTCAAGCTTAACCTGAGTATTCCGCGTGTGCAACTGTTTTGCACCCGTTGTATTTGAACGTAGAGCCTATCACACCCGATCATCACATGGTGTCTCAGCACGAAGAACTTTCGCAACGGTGCATACTCAGGGAGAACACTTATACCTTGAAATTTAGTGAGAGATCATCTTATAATGCTACAGTCAATCAAAGCAAGATAAGATGCATAAAAGATAAACATCACATGCAATCAATATAAGTGATATGATATGGCCATCATCATCTTGTGCTTGTGATCTCCATCTTCGAAGCACCGCCATGATCACCATCGTCACCGGCGTGACACCTTGATCTCCATCGTAGCATCGTTGTCGTCTCGCCAACTTATGCTTCTACGACTATCCCTACCGCTTAGTGATAAAGTAAAGCATTACAGGGCGATTGCATTGCATACAATAAAGCGACAACCACCTGCCAGTTGCCGATAACTCCGTTACAAAACATGATCATCTCATACAATAAAATTTACCATCATGCCTTGACCATATCACATCACAACATGCCTTGCAAAAACAACTTAGACGTCCTCTACTTTGTTGTTGCAAGTTTTACGTGGCTGCTACGGGCTGAGCAAGAACCGTTCTTACCTACGCATCAAAACCACAACGATAGTTCGTCAAGTTAGTGTTGTTTTAACCTTCTCAAGGACCGGGCGTAGCCACACTCGGTTCAACTAGAGTTGGAGAAACTGACACCCGCCAGCCACCTGTGTGCAAAGCACGTCCGTAGAACCAGTCTCGCGTAAGCGTACGTGTAATGTCGGTCCGGGCCGCTTCATCCAACAATACCGCCGAACCAAAGTATGACATGCTGGTAAGCAATATGACTTGTATCGCCCACAACTCACTTGTGTTCTACTCGTGCATATAACATCTACGCATAAAACTTGGCTCGGATGCCACTGTTGGGGAACGTAGTAATTTCAAAAAAATTCCTACGCACATGCAAGATCATGGTGATGCATAGCAACGAGCGGGGAGAGTGTGTCCACGAACCCTCGTAGACCGAAAGCGGAAGCGTTAGCACAACGTGGTTGATGTAGTCGTACGTCTTCACGATCCGACCGATCAAGTACCGAACGCACGACACCTCCAAGTTCTGCACACGTTCAACTCGATGACGTCCCTCGAACTCCGATCCAGCCGAGCTTTGAGGGAGAGTTACGTCAGCACGACGGTGTGGTGACGATGATGATGTTCTACCGACGCAGGGCTTCGCCTAAGCACCGCTACGGTATTATCGAGGTGGATTATGGTGGAGGGGGGCACCGCACAAGGCTAAGAGATCCAAGAGATCAATTGTTGTGTCTATGGGGTGCCCCCCTCCTCCATATATAAAGGGGGAGGAGGAGAGGGTCGGCCTAGGAGAGAGGTGCGCCCAAGGGGGGGGGGGGCAATCCTACTCCAAGTAGGTTTTCCCCCCTTTCCTATTCCAAGTAGGAGAAGGGGGAAGGAGGAGGTGGAGAGAAGGAAGGAGAAGGGGGGCCGCCGCCCCCTTCCCTTTCCCAATTCGGATTGGGGCAAGGGGGGCCGCGCGCCGCCTCCTGGCCTCCCTCTCCTTTCCACCAAGGCCCATAAGGCCCAATAGCTTCCAGGTGGGGGGGGGGGTCCCGGTAACCATTCCGGTGTCCAAACATAGTTGTCCAATATATCGATCTTTACGTCTCAACCATTTCGAGACTCCTCGTTATGTCCGTGATCACATCCGGGACTCCGAACAACCTTCGGTACATCAAAACACATAAACTCATAATATAACCGTCATCGAACTTTAAGCTTGCGGACCCTACGGGTTCGAGAACTTTGTAGACATGACTGAGACACGTCTCCGGTCAATAACCAATAGCGGAACCTGGATGCTCATATTGGCTCCCACATATTCTACGAAGATCTTTATCGGTCAAACCGCATAACAACATACGTTGTTCCCTTTGTCATCGGTATGTTACTTGCCCGAGATTCGATCGTCGGTATCTCAATACCTAGGTAGATCTCGTTACCGGCAAGTCTCTTTACTCGTTCCGTAATACATCATCCTGCAACTAACTCATTAGTTACAATGCTTGCAAGGCTTATAGTGATGTGCATTACTGAGAGGGCCCAGAGATACCTCTCCCACAATCGGAGTGACAAATCCTAATCTCGAAATACGCCAACCCAATAAGTACCTTTGGAGACACCTGTAGAGCACCTTTATAATCACCTAGTTACGTTGTGACGTTTGGTAGCACACAAAGTGTTCCTCCGGTAAAGGGGAGTTGCATAATCTCATAGTCATAGGAACATGTATAAGTCATGAAGAAAGCAATAGCAGAATACTAAACGATCAAGTGCTAAGCTAACAGAATGGGTCAAGTCAATCACATCATTCTCCTAATGACGTGATCCCGTTAATCAAATGACAACTCATGTCTATGGCTAGGAAACATAACCATCTTTGATCAACGAGCTAGTCAAGTAGAGGCATACTAGTGACACTCTGTTTGTCTATGTATTCACACAAGTATTATGTTTCCGGTTAATACAATTCGAGCATGAATAATAAACATTTATCATGATATAAGGAAATAAATAATAACTTTATTATTGCCTCTAGGGATATTTCCTTCAGCCGAGCGATGCGCGTTTCTCTCGTACACGCACACGCGTGGTGCGAGGCGTTGGGCTCTAACTGAACCCGAGCGAGGCGCTGGGCTCTAACTGAACCCGAGCGATTGCACTGCAGGCTACGCGTTACTGAACCCGAGCGATCGATCGATGGCTGTTAACTGAACCCGATCGAGCGATTCCTTCGCTACCGCTGCTTACTGAAGCCGGTCGATGCTGCCTCTGGATGAACAGTGAGCGTTGCTAGGGGGGTTTGGATGAACAGTTCCTGGTGGGGGTGGATGAACAGGACCCCGTGGTGTTGCCTCTGGATGAACAGGACCCCGATCGATCAAGCCGGTTGGGGCTGGATGAACAGGACCCCATGGAGGGCAGGATGAACAGGACCACCCCGTGGATGGCAGGATGAACAGTAGATGGTGGAGGGCTGGATGAACAGTAGCCCATGGAGGGGTGGTTGAGCAGGAGCCCATGGAGAGGGCTGGTTGAATAGTAGCCGGTGTTGTAGCGCGCGGTGGAGGCTGGATGAACAGGAGCCCGTGGATGAACAGTCGCAGGTGGAGGCTGGAGGAGGTCGACGGTGGATGAACAGTATCCTGTGGAGGCTGGAGGAGGTCGACGGTGGAGATGAACAGTATCCCGTGGAGTCCCGTTTTGTGGTACGCCACACCCCTCCTAATGAACAGGACCCCCGTTTCGACCGTAGCGCTCCAACACAAGTCCGTTTCCTCCGTTTTGCAGTACGCCACACCCCTCCCGATCGATAGGACCCCCGTTTCGACCGTAGGAGGTCCGTTTCCTCTGTTTTGCGGTACGCCAGACCCCTCCCGATGAACAGGATCCCAATTCGAACATGGCCGGTCGAACACAAGGCCGTTTCCTCCGTTCTGCGGTACGCCAGGTCTCGTTTCCATCGGCTGTTCCGTCCAAGCCCTCCCGATGAACACGACGACGCATTCCGTTCCGACCTAGCCGGTTGGCTCCCCATGAACACGACGACGACGTTGTTTCTCCGTTCCGACCCAGCCATGTACACGAGCCCTGGCCGTACGTATGCGCGAGTAGGCGTTTGAGACCCTGCCCGTATGTACGTACGTGGCCATATTTTCTTTCTTGCACACTGGCCGATGTACGCACATGTACATGCTACGTGCGCGCCTCTACTACGACACGTGTGCGCCTCTACATCGACCAGTATGTACGTACACGTTCGCGACCAGAATGACAACGCTACGTACGCTTCGACCAGGTGGGTCCCGACTGTCAGGCACTTCCTTGCCTACGAAGATGTAGCTGGTGGGTCCCAGCAGTCAGGGGGGTGAATCGTTTTTTTGCCCAGACGCACTTCCTTGCGTGCGAAGATGTAGCTGGTAGGTCCCAGCAGTCAGGGGGAAACATTTTTTTCACGAAATACAGTTGCCCATCCGGTGGGTCCCTGCTGTCAGGTGGAGGAATAATTATTTTGCGCGTAATAAGGAGGCACTTCCTTGCGGCCGCCGTGGACCCAGCTGTCAGCCTCTCCACGTACAGTACTCTTCCAATGGAAGTCGTTCCTTGACCACGTTGACCACGCCGCGCCGAGAGCACCAGGGCGGTGGACGACGGCGAGGCCTAGGAAGGGGACGACGCGGAGCCGGGGAAGACGCGGCAGTGGAAGCCCGCGCGGAGAGGAGTACGAGGGTTCACTGGTTCGGCTGCGGTGTGAGTCTGGCGTCGCCGCAGGGCCTGGCCAGCGGTGGGAATAGTAGGGGGCGGCGAGGCCTCCGTGGCAGCACAGCCGGCCACGGGAGGCAGGAGCATGCGGCACGACCGGCGCTGCTTTGGGCGGCTGGAGTAACCAGACCAGAGGTTGAAGAAGCACTACGGCCGTTGGATGGACATCGTACGGTCACTGGAGCTAGAATCGTTCATATTGACTAAGTTGACAAAGCACTCCGTCCCCGTCAACTTAGTAGGCACACAAGTCAGCCTCCCACCAAGGTGGGTCCCAACCAGCAGGGGGAGTATTCATTTTTTTGTGCGTAATAAGGAGGCACTTCCGGTGGGTCCGAGCTGACAGCGGGGGGAACGTTTTTCGCACAATACGATGGCCCGTCCGATGGGTCCCAGCAGTCAGAGGGGAAATGTTTTTTTCGCGAAATACGGTGGCCCGTCTGATGGGTCCCTGCTGTCAGGTGGAGGAATCATTATTTTCCGCGTAATAAGGAGGCACTTCCTTGCTGCCGTCGTGGACCCAGCTGTCAGCCTCTCCACGTACAGTCCACGTCTGATGGAAGCCGTTCCTTGACCACGTTGACCACGCCGCGCCGAGAGCACCAGGGCGGTGGACGACGGCGAGGCCTAGGAAGGGGATGACGCGGAGCCGGGGAAGACGCGACAGTGGAAGCCCGCGCGGAGAGGAGTACGAGGGTTCACTGGTTCGGCTGCCGTGTGAGGCTGCCGTCGCCGCAGGGCCTGGCCAGCGATGGGAATAGTAGGGGGCGGTGAGGCCTCTGCGGTAGCACAGCCGGCCACGGGAGGCAGGAGCATGGCACGACCGGCGCTGCTTTGGGCGGCTGGAGCAAGAAGACCAGAGGTTGAAGAAGCACTACGGCCGTTGGATGGACATCGTACGATCACTGCAGCTAGAATCGTTTATATTGACTAAGTTGACAAAGCCCTTGGTACGCGTCAACTTAGTAGGCCCACAGGCCAGCTTCCGAAACGGTGCGCCCCAGATGTCAGGGGGAGGAATCATTTTTTGGGCGGTGAAGCTAGAATATCCGAGATTGAAGAAGCACGGCATCCGTTGGATGGACATCCAACGGCCACTTCTGCTAGAACCGTGTGTTGATTATAAGTTGACAAAGCCTTGCATACGCGTCAACTCTCTTTTTTTTAGGGGACGCGTCAACTTAGTAAGGCCACAAGTGTGTGGCAGAGAACTTATAGCCCATTTGTGATTTGTAAGAATATGCAGCCAATTTTTGAATTCTAATGGAATTTACTACATCCCATTTACAGTTTGTTAAAAGTACAGCTCATTTCAACCAACCGTTCAAAACAGAATTCAATAAAATTTCCCACATTTTGATGGGATCCGAAATATTTTTATCCCGAAATTTTTAGTCGGATTAAATACAATTTCAATATAAATTTATATTACGTAAAAATCCAACGAAACATTGCGCTCGCAACAATTAATGAAATTAAAATTTTCAATATCCAAAAATAATATTTTATAAAGTAATTACGTGTTTGGTGCATTTTTTATAGTTACTGCCCAGTTTTTATAATTACATCCCATTTACTATTTCTTAAAGCCCATTTTCTTGTTAAGCCTAATGCATCCCTCCTAGGAAAGATTTGCAGCCCAGCGGGGTGGAGAATAACAACTTGACCTTGCCTGGGTATTCCTAAAAAAAAGTATAGCTGGGCTAGCCATTTTTAGCTTGAAAAAAAAATAATATCTGGGCTGGATATCTAGCCTGGGCTAGACGGGCCACAGCCCGCCCAGTTAATAGCTGCAGCAATGTTTTCGTTGTTGTTCAGAGGAGAAAAATTAATATCTGGGCTAAACATCGCTCAAGAAAAACTCTGCAGTGCTCACACCTCAAAAAACACAAATACTGCTCGAGCTGCTTGGTCCCAGCTGTCGACCGCTTCTTGTGCAATTCTCTCGTTTATTGGCTACATAGGTTCACAATGGTGTGGGACCGTGATGTCAAGAAACCAGGAGGAAGCAAAAAAATTATAGTTTTATATACTAATAAGGAGGCACTTGCTGTCATCCTCTTCAAGTAAAGTCATCTCCTCATCCTCATGTCCGTTGACCATGTTGACAACGCGAGACGGCGGCGCCACGGCGAGCGCAACAACTCGAAGGACGACGGAGAGGGCCTCGCGGGCCCTACGGATGGTCTGATACAGCGCCCGCTGCTCATTCTGGAAGCCAGGATCATAGAGCCACATGTCCGCGACGACATTGTCGTTCGCTTGTTCACCGGTGCTCGTTGAGGAGACGAAGGTTGCAGCACAGGTCCTCCTGCGCTGGTAGCTCTTCCGCCATTAGGGCGTCGAAGTGCGGCCGCACCTGCTCTATGGTGCACACGGCATGAACCGGCTTGGACAGTGGCGCCGGCTCCTGGTCGGAAGCTACGTCCATCGTCTGATTGTCGTCGCTCAGCTCGGCGAGGTAGCTGGCGAGCCAGCATGTCCGGCTGCTGGACCGACCCGCTGCCAAACACGAGTGTGACTGCCCTGGCCCACCCAGACCGCCTCCCTCACCCGCGCGCGCTTTCCGGTGCATGCGATTTCTCCGCCTTCAAACGACACAAGTGCCGTCCGTTCGTCCTTCTGCCGCGCACATTAATGATACGCAGTTGCCGAGGCGGCTACTCCGGCGCCACACGTCCATCCCTCCGCCGCCCACCATTGCCATATAAACTGTTGCGCCAGCCATAGCCATAGTCATTCGCATCCATTCCTATTCTCCTGTCCACACCACTACTGCCCACCATGGCTTCCTCGCGCTCCAGCGCTCTTTGGGACGGGCGAATGACGGACCACAAGGAGATGGCAGCCATTGCTGCCGACTGGCTGGCCGGCAGGCATCCGGAGGACGACGACGTCCCAATGGAGAACATGGTAGTCGACGATCCGGCGCCAACCCCCTCCTCCACGCCATCCTTGCCGGTGCATTGCACCATGACCATCGGCGAGCCCCGTGCCCAATATATGGACACGGTGAGGCAGAAGCGTGAGGAGCAGTTCTGGGAGGCGCAGGCCGACGCCGCCTGCAACCACCATCTCCTCCAGGACCACCTGCAGGCGGAGGAGCAGATCGCCGTGGAGCGGGCGGAGCTGGAGGCGCTGCTCGACTCATACCGCTCCGCCCGCGAGGACCGCCTCGAGCGCTGCCGGTACCGCATGCGGGTGGCGGAGGCTGTGGCCGCCTACAAAGAGGGCGATGAAGCGGCCGAGGCGCTGTTTGGCGAGACCGAGGACGAGGCAGAGGACAATGCCGGCTCCGACGAGTCCCCGCTCCGCTGGCGTCGACGAGGCCCCGCGGTGCAAACAACGAGGCAGAGGACACCGTCGGCTCCGCCGAGGCCCCACCCCGCCGGCAACGAGGGGGAGGATTTTCCCCCGCTCCGCCGAGGCGCCGCCTGCCGGCAACGAGATAGAGGACATCGCCGGCTCTGCCGAGGCCCCGCCCCGCTGCCAACGAGGCCGCACCATAGAGAAAACGAGGAAGAGTAGAACACGGTAGGTCGCCGCCGCTCGGGTCCAAGTAAGGCCACCGCTGCTACCCTCCGGTTGCTGGCACTGAGTTGTACATCATGGAGCAATTCTATGATTACAGGATGATTGAAGAGTGCTCCGTGGTTGAGCAAGCTCATGAGATACAGTCATTTGCTAGAGAACTTGAGCACTTCAGTTGTATGCTACCGGACAATGTGCGAAGTAAAAAGGAACAGAAGGAGTACAAAGAGTTTGAGCAGCTTTTTAGCGTTCCTGTACATTGCAATCACAGCGATTCACATGTCATAGAGAACATTCAAAACAATCTATGATTATGCATCTCAGCGATTCACATGTCAGAGCCAATATTTACTTCACAACTAAAGAATAAAGAAAAAATGGATCGACGCTGCTGACAGCAAAGGGCGTCCCATTCGAAAACATCAAACGCATGTCTTCTTGCTAAAATCAATGAGCAAAATTTGACAAGGTTTTCCCATTCCAAAATATCAAATGCCTACGATTGTGGAATGGGCAGGGTTTGCCATCAGTTCGGACATTGACATGGCACCTCGTGCTAAATAAACCAGCTGTTCTTTTTGTGCAGTTCCACCAAAATCAACCAAATTTGCGCGTAGCTTGTATGATTTTGCCCTTATATGTTGCAATGCCTTGAACTTATCGGCACCTCCTTTCTTGTGGTGGAAATGAATGATTCGATGTATTCATGAACATTTTGTGCAGTTCCCATTGAAATCAAGCTGAGCACCCCTGTTTGCACAAATACAAAAAAAGTGATTAGTATAAAGCAAACTGTACTATGAATTGACAGTTTAAACAGGCACCTAGATGGTCCATGTAGAGCACACTTTTACAAAAATGGAACTCACCGGAAAGAATCCTAGAACAACATTGTACTCGCGCATCACAGCAAGAAAATGGAGATTTGTCAGTCCTTCTGAGCTGAAGTTAGTTTGATCTTGTGGGGGGTAATGTAACCATCCTTCAACTGCTCCTTCTAATGAGAAGATAGACATGGCTTCTTCATCCTGGCATAATCGGAACTAGTCACTTCACGTACTCCATATTCTTCTTCAGAGGAGGATGATCTTGTTGTGCAAAGACAAGAGGATAACTAAATGCTAGCATTGCTGTTTGCTCGAAAAAAAGGAAAGGAAATATTTAAAACAGCACAGACGAAGCACTTCTCAAGGATAATACCACTTTTTGATGACATCATCTAAACAGTAGCACAACACCAATAGAGATGACAAAGCTCAATCATATGGATGAAATCAGTGGGCGAGTACCAACCTTTGTCAGGAGGCTTATTGTGTAGAGCATACAGATGAAGCACTTCTCCGGAACCATCTGTTGCTATCTACTGTGGTGGCCATGCTTACTATATACTCCTCGATTAGATTAATGTTTCCAACATCTTCTTGTGCAGTTCCACTAAAATATATGGTATCTTCAAAGAAGATCCCTGTTTGCACAAGTAGAGATAATTACGTATTACATTAAGAGTGGCATCAAATCAGTGGCAAAAAAATTGCTCGTTCCAGACATAGCAATAAATTAAGATGCAAAACTATATCATTACTTGTGTCATCACAGTTCCAGTGCTTCATTACAGCACCAGGAGTTGATTTTTGTTTTTCTTCCGCTTGTTCTTCCCCTTCATCACTTGGTTCAATAACAAACAAGCTTCACCTTCAATGTAAGATTTGGCATGTCAATTAGGTTGCACAAGTATAGCACTAAACAATGACATTAATTTTCTGATGAAGGTGGCAAAATACAGGCCAACAGTTGTGAAATACCCTTATCTTACCTCAATGGGATATTACGGTGCACATATAGATTGGAAGTCTTGTCTCCATTTGTGCAGTTCACTAAAATCAAGCAACATTACCGTACAAGTAGCACAACATATGAAAGCACACTGCAGAATCATGTGAAAGAAGGCTAGTACTGACCTCTCATGACGCGGAATTCAAACAACTCACAAGAAGAAGATCTGAACCAAATTTGCCAACACGGATAGGAAGTAAGATCTCCTCTTGTGCAGTTCCACTAAGATCAAGCAATCAAGCAACGTTGTCGGTGTGACATTTTGGTTGAACTGCACAAAACACTCTTAAAACAAAAGTGTTTTGTGCAGTGCAACAAAAGATCACAATGACAACGAGGTGAAGTAGATAACCCTGTTTACACAGAGGTGCAAAGGAAACAACTAGTGGTTAATAATGGTGGATGACACAGAAGCCAACAAAAAGAAGCATCTACCTTATCTAAATGGGAAAGAAAGCAAGACAACATTTCTCAAACGGTGGCATTGATTAATGTTAACAAAGAGATTATATTAACAATAAAATTTGTTAAACATGTAATTTGCATTTAACTGTGGCATTGCATCAATTTTCCAGCGGCATTATTAGAGGGTGTTTGTTTACAGGGACATTTTGGTGGAGGGACTAAAAAAACTCCGTGTCATTCCCATCTAAACCAAACAGGAGGGACTTTTAGGCACTAAAAGTGGGCATTTTGGACTAAAGAAACAAGACCCCGAGGGAGAGTCTTTTTGGGACTTTTTCCAGCAGTTGCCCCTGCCACGCATCGCACCTTGTCTCTATTAGTTCACTACTAGGGGTAACATGGTCTTTTAGCATGTCATTTAATAACCTCTAGTCCATGTTTAGTCCCTGGAACTAAGCAGGTAGGGACTAGGGAGTTTTTAACCAAACAGGGCCTTAGATTAACAACAGCTAAAGAGTTGCACGGGACAGTGGACGCACCAGCACCATGTGCATCTACCGATGTACCGGGTTGAAGCACAGTCTGTTGCAACAAAGAACAAACAACCAAGGAGCATATTTGTGTTGGTCCCAGTTTTGTTATATTTAGACACCTTTCTCCGTGCGAGCGCAGAAAATCTAGTCCTGCTCAAACTCTACAGCCTTGTCCCCCAAAACAAAAGATCAGTTCGTTACAGATGTGCGTACTACGTTTGTCATTGTTTTCCCTTTTCAACCAGCGTAGGGGCTGGATAGCCAGTCTGTACTAGTACTTTCCCCACTTCCTTTCCTCTGTGAACCACGTCCTAGATTTATGCTATACAACTTTCCCCACTACTTTCCCCCATTCCTGTCCTCTTTGAACCACGTCTTAGATTCATGCGATACAACTTTCCCCACTACTTTCTCCCTTCCTTTCCTTTTTGAACCACGTCCTAGATTCATGCTATACAACTTTTCCCACTACTTTCCCCCATTCCTTTCCTCTTTGAACCACGTCCTAGATTCATGGTATACAACTTTCCCCACTACTTTCCTGTTTGATCCAACACCTAGATTCGAGTGCAGAAGCAGAAAAAGCCCACATGCAGCTAGAGCGATGCATGTGGAATAATTAAATTTTACCTTAAGGTTCTTGGGGTGTGGTTCCGTGGGCGACCGGAGGCCATTCGACCCACACTGTGTACGGCGGCGAAGAAGAAGGGGTCGGAGGCCCTCCCGCGCCGCCGCTGGTTGAAAGTGAACAGCTGCGTCGATAGTGGATTCCCTCCCTCGCCGACGGCGACAGCGTTAAGCCTCCTTCCCTTCTCGACGGACGGATCCTGACGGCTCTTTGACCAGCAGTGAGGGGAAGAGAGAGAGGCCAGCGAAGTCTTGTTTAGATCTGGAGAGGGTGAGAGAGTGTGAAGAGAGCAACTACAAGCAGACCAGCAGTGAGGGGAGAGAGAGAGAGAGAGAGAGAGGCCAACGAAGTCTTGTTTAGATCTGGAGAGGGTGAGAGAGTGCGAAGAGAGCAACTACAAGCGCTGAGGCTCCAGCGTGTATATATATACTGGAGAGAGTGTGAAGAGTGCAAACCCTAGAAAACAAGCGCCGAGGCTGCAGCTTATATGTGATGAGGTGATTATACGGTCACTACGAGATCGTATAGCTCCGTATCCATCCATTTTGACCAGTCAAAGAATCCTCCTGGCACGAATTATGCTCAAGTGTAGTTATCGAACCCGAGTCCTCAAGTTTGATGAGCAAACAGGCTAACCAGCTACACAACCCTCCCGTTATGTTCAACGAGAGGAAAATAACCTTTTATACATTCCTGCATTCGTGTGACAAGCATGCCGTGTTTTTTGTGTGTGTGGGAGTCATTGGGATTTAAATCATAATCGTGTCATGTGGCTTTGGTGGTAAGACTATCCACAGTGGTGTAGAAATAATGCAGCCTTAGTCACCTTACCTCTCTCCACGTAGTACGTTGGGTCCCACCAGTCAGAGGGTGAAACAAACAAATTAATAAGAAAAATTAAAAGCGCCAGCGGTGTATCTTACCTCACACATCTCGCTACTACTCGGGAACACTGTCCAATTGACCCCTTTGTTCGCTCACGTACTATTTTAAGTGAATCCTTATTAAAACATGCACACAATCTTGGGCACTTGTATTCGACCTAAGTTAGTGTGCCACAGTATCTCGTACGACTCCCTCTGTCTAGGTGTAATAAGTCACGTTAGAAGGTGCAGCGGGACCAAGGTGCAAGCAGATTGGAGGAGAAGGAGAAACTTGACCGGTCATTCCTCCAATCAAAGCCCTGATTTCTGTCTCTAAACGCATCAATTAATCCAAACAACTAAGAGATGCCTCTTCTCTTCTTGTATGTACTCCATTTGTATCTCACTTCCTGTGGCTTCGCACTCGCACGATTTTCCTATTCTATGAACCTGTGTGTGCGTGTGTGTGTGCGTGTGTGTTTAACAGCATGTGTGTGTTAGAGAGAGCGACAGATCGACCTACTCCTGCAGAGAGATGGTGTGTAGTGTACGATTTTAGCCGCGAGAGTAGGTGCATCCTCTCGTTTCCGGGCATCTGGTAGGGACAGGCGGACAGCTGCCACGCCCGCTCCTGACCAGCCTGGCCCACCCAAAGCCCCTCCATCGCCCGCGCGCGCTTCCCGCCCGAAACGGCCAGCGCCGCTCCAAAGAATCGGTGCCGCATTCATGCCCGGGCAGAGCGGACGCGACCTCTCACTGGCGCCTGCGTTGAAGGGAGAAGCGGATTCAAGAGTGATGGTTGCTTCGTCCGTCCAACTTACTGTTGGGTCTATGTGATTTGATGGCTCATTGGTCATTATTACTGAGGTGGTAGGACTGTTGGATGTCCCACGCTTTCGGCGAAAGGAGGTACTACTAGATTACAATTTTCTCCATTCTTACGGCAGAGGAGTGTAAGAGCAGTGAAAACACGCAGGCTCAGTGATTACATGGCCCACCTCACACTATCACCATATTTTCTGGACACCGTGCGGCACCTAACTCTTTACATAGTACTCCCTCCGTTCCTAAATATTAGTCTTTGTAGAGATTCCACTAGGCGGACTACATATGGAATAAAATGAATGAATCTACACTTAAAATGCATCTATATACATCCGTATGTGGTTCATGGTGAAATATCTACAAAGACTTATATTTAGGAACAGAGGAAGTACTTGTATAGTACGTACTGTAATTTATCAGCGAGATAGTACAATGCTATGAAGCTTCCAGCTTCTGTTACATGTATCTTGCGTCCAAGGTTGCCCGTTGCAACATTTCATCAAATACAAAGGAGACTAACATGCATGCTATTGCATCTCAATGATTGACAGATCATAGCAAATATGTTCTCCCTCCGTTCCAAAATAAGTGTCTCAACTTTATGCTACATACGGAGCAAAATGAGTGAATCTACACTCTAAAATACGTCTATATACATCAGTGTTTGGAGTATGTACTAGTAGTTCATATTGAAATCTGCTAAAGGACATATATATTCCAAACAATATGATAATCTCTCTAACCAAGGTAGTAGGGACGAGGAGTAAACGGAGGGAGTATAAAATTTTCTCCTCGTCCTGCGAGCCACCGCGCGCGTGGGCGAGGGAGCGGGCGTAAGGCGTACAGTACTACTACTACTCATGCAGTCCCTAGCCATTGAAATAGAGACAGCTAAAGAAAAAATGATCCATGCAGTCCCTAGCCCTTGAACCGTAAACCCTAACCAGGCTTTAATTTGCTGGCAACGTCGGCGCTTCCTAAGAAATGAAGTTTGCAACCCTTCGACCATCGGATCATTTTGTGCAGTTTCACCAAAATCGAGATGAGCATCCCTGTGGCAAAGAAATTGAAGAAGCGTGATTAGAATAAGATTACTGGGACTAGTTGATGAGACATAAACTCATCACAAATACAGTACGTAGAAGCCAGTAGAGGTATGTGCGGGGCAAAGAAGTAGAGAAATATCCACATGGAGTGATGTGGGCAGCTGGAGCAGTGGTGCAAGCCAGCTATAAAGGGAGTTGTACCTGAGGGATGTCGGGACATAGCTCAACCTAGAGGAGGGCGGCGGGAGGAGGCAACTACCCACGTCGCGGCAGTGAGCAATGGACGAAGGCAACGTCACCGGCTTTGTGAGAGAGAATGGCGGGGACCCCTGATTGGGACGTGCCGATAGTGGGTTTTCGCCGTTGGCGGCGGCGACCGCATCTACACTAAGCATCCACCCTTTCCCCCGCCGGACGTGATCCGCCGGAATGTTAGAGATGTGGCCACAGTGGTTTTGTGCGAGAGAGTGTGAAAACTGAAGAGAGCAACCCCAGCAAGCAACCGTGTAGGCTCGTCCTGCCTATGTATATAGTGGAGCGGTTTCCTCTTCTCTCCATATGAACCTATTTATATTGCGTATGTGCCACTGAAGAAAAAAAACTTTATTTATAAATGACGTGGTACCTACTACTCGTTCTCCTATAAACCTTGCGCTTGGCATCTCCAAACTATTAACCGTGCGATTGGCTCTTCGCCTCTTCGGGAAGTCGAGCAATAATGGTACTGCAGTATATATCGTTCTGGCTATATGAGACCGAATGAATTGCTGCACGTCCACCACGTGGCGAGGGTCGAGGGACGAGGGATAGTGCGTACTATTACGTCCGTTTCAATATGGACTACATACGGAGCAAAATGAGTGAATCTACACTCTAAAATACGTCTATATACATCAGTGTTTGGAGTATGTACTAGTAGTTCATATTGAAATCTACTAAAGGACGTATATTCCAAACAATATGATAATCTCTCTAACCAAGGTAGGGACGAGGAGTAAACGGAGGGAGTACTAGTAAAATTTTCTCCTCGTCCTGCGAGCCACCACGCGCGTGGGCGAGGGAGCTGGCGTAAGGCGTAGTAAGCAAGCTTCACCTCATCCCGCGGGGGAGACGGCGTACTAAGCAAGCTTCTCCTCGTTCTGCGAGTTGACGGGACACATCAAAAGTACTCCAGTGTATAGAGCCTTGCCTCTAAGGTAGGCCCCACATGGTTTGCCTCTTTTTTAACATAACGCGTCAATTCGCAATTTGTTTGTTCACCCGTGGTAGACGATCCTCCCTCCATCTAGTGGACAACCAGTACACGTGTCAAGTTACCACGTGGGCTGCCTTTTCGTACAGAAATGAGCTCCACCGTGTACCTGCGCAGGTGTGGTTGGGAAAGATACGGGAGTACGTGCGCCGTGCGTGCACCTCTTCTCTTCGTGCACATCCCCCACCTACGTGGGTGTGTGTGAGAGATACAAACCTAGACAAATGGCTTGTGCATTCGTGAGTGTTTTTTGTTTTTTTTGGGGGGGGGAGGTTGATTTCGTGAATGTATTTGTGGGAATTATGTGTCGATGACATCTCAAACAAAATTTTGCATGCAATGTGTGTGAAATGGAGGCCTATCCATATCATATATAGAGGGTCGGGCGATCCACGAGAAGAGAGGGAGGGGTCATAGATATCGATAGAGTCGAAGAGAGGATCAAGTGGGTGGGTGCGAGATCGATGAAGAGAGCCATCGAAATTGTGTGTGTGTGCAAGTCAAAGATATAGGGCGACTGACCTAGCTACCGGAACGTCAGAGGGCACATGTCAAGTTTGTGTGTGGCAGGGAGACATGACTAGAGCGCTCGATGTATCAGTGTGTGTGTGTGCGAGGGGTGGGGGTAGGGGTAGGCAGAGGCCTAACTATAGAGGTAGAACGACTCGTATATGTGTTGAGAAGGAGAGACCCAGCTATGTCTTGAGGGAGATCGGTCGACATCCATACATAACTGAAGGACGGGAAATAGGATGGGACAGAGAGAGAGAGGAGAGAGAGAGAGGGAGGGAGAGGGGTAGAGTGCTGGATGGGTGATGGAGTTGCTTCTCGAAGATGGTGGGAGATGCCTACTAGACAAACTGGGGGTGGAACTGCAATATTATCAATAAGAGTGGGGATGTGTTTCTGTGTGTGCCTGTGCGTGATAGATCTGTCGGGACACATCCATGGATGATGAAGGGGAACCATGTGTTTGGTAAGCAAACCTAACTAGATCGGTAGATCAATTGTTGTTTGTCGGAGGAAGGGAGAGACATAACTAATGAGGTAGATCGATCGACGCGTGGGGAAAAATGAGTTATAAGGACCTAACTAGCTATATGTATAGCGGGAGATCGGTCGGTGTACGTCCATTTGTTAGAGGCACATAAGGCCCGGCGAGACGGATAGACAGAGAGAATGGAGCTAGGAGGTGGTGCGAGAGGCCCAGCTACTAGCTAGATAGGGGGAGGAGTGTGCGGTTGTGAGATCGATGAAAAGAGGGGCGAGAGTTTACACGTGAGTGGGACCGTATGAGAGACACGAGGCAAGGATACATAAAAGAGGAGATTGAAGGTGCGTGTGTATGTTGTAGGCAGACATCGCTGGAGAGGTTTGTCGATCGGTGTGTGTTGGAAAGGAGTTGTGGAGACTGTGGGAGAACGACCTAAAGAAGAAGAAAAATGAATGTGCGCGATGGATAGAATGCTAAGGGAGGGGGAGGGCGAGGAGGGCGTGTGCATGCACGAGAGAAAGTTAGTGGTAGCTACAAAGGTTAGAGGATTGTGTGGGTGTAAGAGACTAACAAAGATCATAATTTGATATGAAAGTGGATTCATATATTTGAATAGGAGATCATAGTGTTTTAAACATATGCATGCATGAATATAGCGGTGATACGCGTGTTGTGGTTTTGCACATGTTATACCATAATGTGATAATGCATGGCGTTTGCAACTCACAGCTAAATGTCGAACAATCTAAACCATACTATACATCGAACAATCTCACATTTTATTTGAATTTGTGATAATGTGTGGCATTTGCAGCTTACAACTAAATATCAAACAATCTAAACAATACTATATATCGAACGTTCTCACATTTTATTTGAATTTGTGGTAATGTGTGGTGTTTGCAACTCACATCTAAATACTTGTAGGCGTAGGGGGCGGGGCACCATACATAATGTGATAAACACATTATACATATGAGACATGGTTTAGTTTGTGAAGATCTAGCTAGAGCTTGAAATGTACTATGATTTGAAATCAACATAAAGTGGATTCAAAAAATCAAGTTCGAATTCATATAGTACACATAGTTCATATGTAACTCGAGACTAATCATGTGGTGTGATGTGAAGATAATACACAAACGATGGTTTAACTTGACAATAATGACGATTGTAGATCTTATTAAAACAGAGAAACAAATTCAAACGCTTTGACTTCACAACAATCATTATTGTAGATCTTATTCAAATAGAGAAACAAATTCAAATTTAGTTCATATTGAAGCAGTAGTATATACATTTGGAATGCACTAAAACGTTCATTTGAGTACTAGGTTGCATGCATTATACACGTAGCGAAATATTTTAATTGAACATAACATGAATTCAAAGTTTTAAATGACATTTGTAGTGCGAATTGATTTGGTACAGTACACGTTCGGCTTGTCCAGAAATTTCAACCCGCGCCTTGTTAGCCCGAAATATTTAAGATATATCTTTGTCTCGTTGTGCTCCGACAACTCCCTCCATCTCAACCCGCGCCTTGCTATGCCAAAATTACAACGTGCGCAAAAACTCCCACCTCCTGTGAAATCCCGACACGTGAAATGCCCGTGATACCCGTGAACCGAAAGAACCGCCTCAAATCGGTGGGGGTACTTTCGTAACTTACCCCACATTTCGGACAAGCGCGTCCCTAACCCATGGTTCCCCACTCCCATCCCATCCGCCCACCCATTCGTACACTGAGGCCGGGAAAACCCGCGAAGCCCCACACCCTCCTCCGTCCGCCATCCAGCCGGAGCCTCTTCCCCGACGATGTCGTCCACAGCAACACCTCGATGTCCCTCATCCACCGTACCGAATGAGGATCCGTCGTCGATCTGGTCATCCCGCCGGTTCAGCCACCCTGTCCTCCACCTCCAAGGAGCTGCCCCGACGTTCCCCTCGTCTTTCGCGCCACCTCCATTCCCACACCGCCGTCTCCACCTACACCACCGGAAGAGCATCAGCATCACCGTTTCCTCGGATGAAGCTGCGGCCTAATCGGCGCCACCAAAGAGGTTGTACACTAATCGCCGCATTTTCTTCTTGATTCGATCTCACGGTGCTGCCGGCGCTTGGTCCCGAGCCGACACGGCGCGGCTCCATCCACCGCGGCGTCTCCAGCCACTTCCTCCACTGCGTCGCTCCCTCGGCGGCGACGTCCACATTAGTAGGAGCTGCTGCTGCTTTAGCTCTCGCTCGCGCTGCTGCTCTGCTCTTGCTCTCGGTCCCCTGCCTAGTCTGCTCTTGCTCTTGCTCGCGCTGCTCCTCTCGCTCTTGCTCTTGCTTGCGATGCTGCTCCGATTTAGCTACACTTCACTCGACTGAATCGACTTTTG